>NC_067400.1:595137535-595180035 GCF_016432865.1 Antechinus flavipes
GGCTGCTTGCTCCCATTTTACAGATGAGGGTGAACTAGCCGATAAAGGCAAAAATTCAGATTCGAACTCGGACCTTGCGGCTCAGAAAGGGGCTCTCCTTGGGGGCTGCTTCTGGAGCACTTTAACGTGCCCGTGGCTCACTGCACTCGGCGACCCTGGGAGGGGCGTCCCTCGGAGTGATGGCGCCTTCACACACTCCTGTGTTGTACTTGTGCTTGTGTGTGTGGCCGTGGCCTCTGTTGGGAATGAGCATGCGCTGCTGGAGGGCAGAGAACCTCCCCTTCGTCTCCCTCGGGCTGGGGTGGCCCGCCGAGATTTGGGGTTTTACTGGGGCAGGGGCTCGCCCGCAGCCCCCAGCCTTGGGATGGTCGGGAGCCGGCTCCAAATCTCCCGACGTCTCCCCCAGTGTGAGCAGCTAGTCCAGGCTCCCGGAGTCCGCTCTGCTTCCATTACCTCTTTCTGGCACTAGTAGGCACTTAATAAATGCGCGCTCATCGATCGGGAGGGCCGAGAAGAGGGCTCCCTGACTCCAAGCCCGTCATCGCTGCCGGCTCAGGGAGGGGGGCGCACCGGACCGCCCAGGCGGAGGGGCCCAGAGACCCGGATGGAGGGGGTGCCCGGGGGGGAGGCGGGCCTGAGGGGCGGGGGGCCTCTGGTCACACAGGCGGGAAGCGGCCGGGCATCTCCCGTGGTCATCGGGGGGCCGAGAGGGGGAGCAGTCATGGGGGGGACGGCAGGCCTGAGGGGCGGGGGGCCTCTGGTCACACAGGCGGGAAGGGCCGGGCGTCTCCCATCGCGGGGCCGAGAGGGGGAGCAGTCATGGGGGGGACGGCAAGACAGATCCCCAAAGCAACACCAGCCCTGCTGAGGTGGCCCTTTAGGCTTACGGCGGCTCATAAAATATGGCTCAGATTTTCATTACGGACTCTATCGATTATCTTCTGGGACGGATGAATTATAGAGAACATTAAATTTTAAAAAAAGAAAGAAAGAAATGGAGAGAGGAAATATCTGAATGAGTCTGGGTGGTCGATGGTGGAAAGGGCTGAGCCGTCAACCCTGTTCCGAGCCGGGCGGCCCTGGGTCAGCTGGGCCCTGGGAGGGGAAGGGCCTTCTGGCCCTCGTGCCCCGGGCAGCCTGCGAGGATCGCGGAACCGTTCCCCCACCCTGGGGTTACAGAGGGGGAGCCGAGTCCTGGAGAGGCCGGGGAAGGAGGTGGGGGCTCCAAGGCCAGAGCTCTGGGGGGATCCCCATAACCTGGCGTGAGGCCTTCCTCTCCCTCTGGCCTGTGCTCAAGAAGTGCCGATCGATCGCTGGTCCTCCCTCCCCCTCCCTCCCGGGACTAGGATGCGGGGGCTTTGGGGAAGCAGAGAGGGCCCTGGTTTGACTGGTGCTCTCCGTGCCCCCGGCCTGGTCCCCGTTTCTCTGGCTCGGGGACCTCCCTTTCCCCGGGGGCCCACAGGGCAGGAGACCCCCCCCGCGGTCAGGGAGGGCCTCCAGTGGCAGGAGGAGCCCTACGTGCCCCCTGGCATGTGTGCCCCCTTCGGTGCCCCCTCCGGCTTGTTCCGTCCAATTTGCCCTCACTGCCTCTGAGGAATTCTGTTTTCTTTTGTAAGATCTGGGAAAAATGCGGCTGGGTCCCTCCCCACCTCTTGTTCCCAGCCCACGGTGACACGTGTGTCAAAAGTCACCCCCACACCCTCGGCCCCGGGCCTCCAGCACCCCGATATCTGCCGGTGTTTTAGGGTCGTTTTTGTTTCTTTTTCTGGGCTGTTTTAAATTTAAATTTAAAATTCCTGTTTAATTCATTAAAGTGTAAAAGTCTTGTTTCTGAGGCGAGGAAGAAGGAAGGACAGTAGATCATAGCCCCAGAGGGGGCAGACCCCCATTTTTAGCAGGGCAAGGCTCAGGAGGCGCCCCATCTCAGGCCCATCGCGGCCCCCATTTTACAGGTGAGGAAATTGGCCGGGGGGTTGCCCAGGGAGCAGGTGGCGAGCTGGGAACGAAACCCAGGCTCCCTGACTCCAGGGCGAGGGCAGTCACCCCCCAGGACGGGGGCACAGGGAGAACTGGATCCCGCCTTGTGCAATAGTCTGTGGAAACACAAGTCTGGGAGTGTTGAAACCCCTCTGCCTGTGTGGGTGTGTGTATGTGTCTAGTGCTCCCTGGGTGCATCCGGGGCTTCCGCAGCCCCAGCCCTGGGCTCTGACTGAGGCTGGGCCCGGAGGGAGGCGGGGAACGGGGCCCCCTCCCCCAAGGGGCCGGGGCCCCCTGCCTCCCTTTTCCCACCCTGCCTCTCTGTGCTTCCCTGACTCAAACTCCCCACCCCCACAGGTCCACCTCGCCCTGGTTTCACCTGGGCGAATGCAAAAAGGTGGTGGTTTCCATGGATACCCATCTCCCGGGTTGACACGCCCTTTTTTGTATAACTCAGTTCCCTAGAGTTGATTGTTTTTGGCAAACAGCTCTGTAAACTCATCCAACAATTAAAAAGGGGGAGGGGAGGGAGAGGGAGACAGACAGAAAGAGGGGGAGAGAGGGAGAGAGAGAGAGAAAAGAGAGAGACAAAGAGGAGAGAGAGACAGAGAGAGGAGAGACAAAGAGAAACAGAGAGGAGAGAGACAGAGGAGAGAGAGAGACAAAGAGGAGAGAGAGACAGAGACAAAGAGACAGAGAGAGGAGAGAGACAGAGGAGAGAGACAGAGGAGAGAGAGAGAGAGAGAGAGAGAGAGAGAGAGAGAGAGAGAGAGAGAGAGACAGAGGAGAGAGAGAGACAAAGAGAGAGACAGAGACAGGAGAGAGAGACAGAGAGAGACAGAGAGAGGAGAGATAGAGACAAAGAGAGAGACAGGAGAGGAGAAAGAGAGAGACAGGAGAGAGAGACAAAGAGAGAGAGGAGAGAGAGACAGAGAGAGAGAGACAGAGACAAAGAGAGAGACAGAGACAGGAGAGAGACAGAGACAGGAGAGAGAAGAGACAAAGAAGAGAGAGAGAGAGAGACAGAGGAGAGAGAGACAAAGAGGAGAGAGAGAGAGAGAGACAAAGAGGAGAGAGACAGACACAAAGAGAGAGAGACAGAGAGAGAAAAGAGACAAAGAGAGACAGAGGAGAGAGACAAAAAAGACAAAGAGGAGAGAGACAGAAACAGTGAGAAGACAGAGAGAGACAGACAGACACAGAGACAGAGACAGAGAGAGACAGAGATAGACAGAGAGAGGAGAGACAGAAGGAGAGAAAGACAGAGAGGGTGGGAAAGGGAGAAGGGGGGGAGAATAAGAGATAAAGAGAGGGGGAGAAGAGAGGGAGAGAAGGAAAGAGCAAAGAGAGAGGAGACAGAGAGACAGAGGGAGCGGCAGGGAGGCAGGGAAGGGAGAAGCAGGCCTGTGAGGTGATGTTCTCAGTTGATGGATCCCCTTCCATCTTACCCATTCCCATCCTGGAGGAGGGGCGGGTACCTCATGAGGTGACAAACTTGACTTTTCTTTTCCTTTTCCTCTTAAGCTGCCAGGATTCTGAAAACCAACCACTTCATAAATTTTTCAAGGAGACCCCTTTTTGCTTCCCTTTCTCCCCCCTCCAATCTAAAGGAGCCCCATTCATTTAGGCAATGGAGCTAGTTCCTGGGGGCGGTCTAGGGTGGACAGATGCCAACTTGGACTGATTTAAATATTTTCTCTGTTCTTGTTTTTGTTAATTATGTATGTGTTTGCTCTGTTTGTGTATCATCAAAATACCCACTGCACTGGGCGGACCCATCATAGGCTGTGTGAGATCACAGAGGAAAAATGCAATGAAAAACACTTTCATGCTACAACACGTCATAGAGGATTTTTGTATTAAGATGTGGATTTTTTTATTGTTTTTTTTTCTCTTACCCCTTTCCATACAGGCCTGAGAGTTGGGCAACACATGTATCTGGATCGTTTCCCCCTGGAGTTTGTAGAATCCGCCATCTTTGGGCTCCTTTGTCCGTCTCACACCTATTCCTCCCCTCCCACTTCCCCTTGATATGGGCCCCGGCCTCGGGGGCATGGCCAGTGCCCGCCCCTCCTCTGGAACCGAATTGAGAAAAATGCGGCCCTTGGCCCCCAAAATCCTCTCTGATCCGCTAGGCTTGAGACTTACAGAATTTGGGGGCTTTAGAAATAGCACAGTAAGGCCGTTTTATTGACAGGGAAACTGAGGCCCAGAGAATTAAGGGGCAGCTCCCGAGAGGCTCAGGTCTCCCCTGCTTCCCGAGCAGGGCCGTCTCCTCTAGCCCACTGTAGAGAGACCCCCAGATCTGAGGTTAGGAGATCTGTGATCAAATCTCTGCTGACCCTTAGGGCAGAGAGAGAGAAGAGATAGAGAGACAGACAGACAGAGACAGAAAGAGAAAGAGAGACACAGAGAGACAGAGACAGAGATTGTACTCGGTGGGCTTCGCGGTCCCTCCTGAATATATGTGACTCGGGACAAATCGGAGGCTTCCCTCATTAAAGGAAGGGGAAGTTCCGTGAGTCAGAAATTCTTTTCTTAGCTTCGAAGGAGAGCCCCTGGCGCTGCCCAAGGTGACCCTGGGGGAAGGAGAGAAAACGGAAGGCCTGACGCCTCCTTGGTGGGAGCCAGAGCGTGTCTTAGCCGAGGCTGCCGGAGCCTTCGGCCCTCGCCCAGCTCCCCGGCCCGGGCACGAGGGCCGCGGGGACGGGCTCCCTAAGTCAGCGGCCCCCGGGCCTGCAGCGGGCCTTGGGACTCGGCTTCTTCCTGGGCCCGGAGCACAGAGGGAGGGCCCGGCTCTTGGGCGGGGGGATTTCACCGGACTCTGGGTCTAGGCAGGAACTGTGCCCCGCTGAGGGCAGGGAGAGGGCGAGGAGGAGGGTCGAGCAAGCCACGTTCACAAGAGCTCCGCCGGACTCGAGCTCGGCCTTCCTCCTCAGCTCTCTCCTCGGGCCAGTGCTGGGGAAGTCATTCATTCAGCAAGCCCTTGATAGCGGTCTGGGGTTCCTTCTGTCTTGTAGAATTCCGCACTCTCCATATTATGCAATTTTTTAAAATTAAAGCTTTTTATTTTCCAAAACACATGCATGGATAATGCTTTGACATTACCCTTGCAAAACCTTGTATTCCAGTTCCCCCCTCCCCACATGGCAAGTAGTCCAGTATATTGAATTGCCTTGATCCCGTGCCCAGGACCGCGTCCCCTGAGCCGCCCGGCTACTTCGACAGATGTCACCAGGCCGTCCCACCACTTAGGGTGGGTAGGGGGCTACGCTCCCGCCAGCCTGCCCTCAAGGAGCGTATGCCCCAGCCGGGGGATGGCAGGCTTACAGAAAAGAGACTCCAAGGGTTTGGGGCTAGCACCGGGGAGAGCAGGCAGCGGGCCTGGGAGGTGGAACCACTTGAGCTGAGGCGCAAAGGGAGCTAGGAATTCCAGGGCGAGAGCACATTCTTGGCGAGGGAGGAGAGCCGGAGAGTCACAAAGGTGGGAGCTGGGCCCCTGTGCGAAACCTAGGGGCCAAAATGGCAGGAGAAAGGCAGGAACTCGCCGGCCTCTCCCCCAGAGCGCTCCACACGCCTTCTGAGCTAGACAAAGAAATGGGGGCCGGTTCGGGTGGAACCTAAGGGAGGAGAGGGAGCCTGGGCGCTGGAAGCGACCCTCACTCCCCCAGAGCTCCCATATACGCTGTCCTGTGGGCATTAGTAAGTAGCAGAGCGACCATCAGAACCAGGTCCTCCCCCAGATTCAGTGCTTGGTATTCTGCAGGCTAGGCTCTAGATTTAGGATTGAGCTTTCCTTCTGTCTTACAGAATTCAGTGCTCTCCAGATTATACCATTTAGATTTAGGATTAGAGGAAAGGATGAAGTTTGATCTTTCCTTCTGTCTTACAGAATTCAGCGCTCTCCATATTATACAGGTTAGGGTCTAGATTTGTGATTGATCTTTCCTTCTGTCTTACAGAATTCAGTGCTCTCCAGATTATACCA
The DNA here is from genome assembly GCF_016432865.1 of Antechinus flavipes. Classification (NCBI taxonomy): domain Eukaryota; kingdom Metazoa; phylum Chordata; class Mammalia; order Dasyuromorphia; family Dasyuridae; genus Antechinus; species Antechinus flavipes. Next base: position 595,143,501 of record NC_067400.1, read on the forward strand.
TTTAGATTTAGGATTAGAGGAAAGGTTGAAGTTTGATTTTTCCTTCTGTTTTATAGAATTCCGCGTGGCGTTCTCCATATTATACAGGTTAGGGTCTAGATTTGTGATTGATCTTTCCTTCTGTTTTTTAGAATTCAGCGCTCTCCATATTATACAGGTTAGGGTCTAGATTTGTGATTGATCTTTCCTTCTGTTTTTTAGAATTCAGCGCTCTCCATATTATACATGTTAGGGTCTAGATTTGTGATTGATCTTTCCTTCTGTTTTTTAGAATTCAGCGCTCTCCATATTATACATGTTAGGATCTAGATTTGTGATTGATCTTTCCTTCTGTTTTTTAGAATTCAGTGCTCTCCAGATTATACAGGTTAGGGTCTAGATTTGTGATTGATCTTTCCTTCTGTTTTATAGAATTCAGCGCTCTCCAGATTATACAGGTTAGGGTCTAGATTTAGGATTGATCTTTCCTTCTGTTTTTTAGAATTCAGCGCTCTCCATATTATACAGGTTAGGGTCTAGATTTAGGATTGATCTTTCCTTCTGTTTTATAGAATTCAGTGCTCTCCAGATTATACAGGTTAGGGTCTAGATTTGTGATTGATCTTTCCTTCTGTTTTTTAGAATTCAGTGCTCTCCATATTATACAGGTTAGGGTCTAGATTTGTGATTGATCTTTCCTTCTGTTTTTTAGAATTCAGTGCTCTCCCGATTATACCATTTAGATTTAGGATTAGAGGAAAGGTTGAAGTTTGATCTTTCCTTCTGTTTTTTAGAATTCCGCGTGGCGTTCTCCATATTATACAGGTTAGGATCTAGATTTAGGATTGATCTTTCCTTCTGTTTTTTAGAATTCAGCGCTCTCCATATTATACAGGTTAGGATCTAGATTTAGGATTGATCTTTCCTTCTGTTTTTTAGAATTCAGCGCTCTCCATATTATACATGTTAGGGTCTAGATTTGTGATTGATCTTTCCTTCTGTTTTTTAGAATTCAGCGCTCTCCATATTATACATGTTAGGGTCTAGATTTGTGATTGATCTTTCCTTCTGTTTTTTAGAATTCAGCGCTCTCCATATTATACATGTTAGGATCTAGATTTGTGATTGATCTTTCCTTCTGTTTTTTAGAATTCAGTGCTCTCCAGATTATACAGGTTAGGGTCTAGATTTAGGATTGATCTTTCCTTCTGTTTTTTAGAATTCAGCGCTCTCCATATTATACAGGTTAGGGTCTAGATTTAGGATTGATCTTTCCTTCTGTTTTTTAGAATTCAGCGCTCTCCATATTATACAGGTTAGGGTCTAGATTTAGGATTGATCTTTCCTTCTGTTTTTTAGAATTCAGTGCTCTCCAGATTATACAGGTTAGGGTCTAGATTTGTGATTGATCTTTCCTTCTGTTTTTTAGAATTCAGTGCTCTCCATATTATACAGGTTAGGGTCTAGATTTGTGATTGATCTTTCCTTCTGTTTTTTAGAATTCAGTGCTCTCCCGATTATACCATTTAGATTTAGGATTAGAGGAAAGGTTGAAGTTTGATCTTTCCTTCTGTTTTTTAGAATTCCGCGTGGCGTTCTCCATATTATACAGGTTAGGATCTAGATTTAGGATTGATCTTTCCTTCTGTTTTTTAGAATTCAGCGCTCTCCATATTATACAGGTTAGGGTCTAGATTTGTGATTGATCTTTCCTTCTGTTTTTTAGAATTCAGCGCTCTCCATATTATACATGTTAGGGTCTAGATTTGTGATTGATCTTTCCTTCTGTTTTTTAGAATTCAGCGCTCTCCATATTATACATGTTAGGGTCTAGATTTGTGATTGATCTTTCCTTCTGTTTTATAGAATTCAGTGCTCTCCAGATTATACCATTTAGATTTAGGATTAGAGGAAAGGTTGAAGTTTGATCTTTCCTTCTGTTTTTTAGAATTCCACGTGGCGTTCTCCATATTATACAGGTTAGGATCTAGATTTGTGATTGATCTTTCCTTCTGTTTTTTAGAATTCAGTGCTCTCCATATTATACAGGTTAGGATCTAGATTTAGGATTCATCTTTCCTTCTGTTTTTTAGAATTCAGCGCTCTCCATATTATACAGGTTAGGGTCTAGATTTAGGATTGATCTTTCCTTCTGTTTTTTAGAATTCAGCGCTCTCCATATTATACAGGTTAGGGTCTAGATTTAGGATTGATCTTTCCTTCTGTTTTTTAGAATTCAGCGCTCTCCATATTATACAGGTTAGGGTCTAGATTTAGGATTGATCTTTCCTTCTGTTTTTTAGAATTCAGCGCTCTCCATATTATACAGGTTAGGGTCTAGATTTAGGATTGATCTTTCCTTCTGTTTTTTAGAATTCAGCGCTCTCCATATTATACAGGTTAGGCTCTAGATTTGTGATTGATCTTTCCTTCTGTTTTTTAGAATTCAGCGCTCTCCATATTATACAGGTTAGGGTCTAGATTTGTGATTGATCTTTCCTTCTGTCTTATGGGATTTCCGAGCATGGCCAGGAATGGGAACGAATGAATGAAAACCACTTATTAGGCGCTTGCTGTGTACCAGGCGAGTGCTGAGTGGTGGGGATGCAAACAGGAGACTCTTTGTGCTCTCTCAGGCTCCAGCTGCAGAAGACAGCCTGTGTGGGAGAGTTCCCATGTAGGCCAAAGGTCTAGCGAGAGCCCGAGGTTCCGGGGGTGAGGGCGGCCGGGCCCAGGAGGCCCGAGCGCACCTCTTGGCTCCCGGCAGCGCCACTCAGCCCAGAGCCTGGTCCTGTTGACTTGTGCACCTCTTGGCGGAAGCCGCCGCCGCCATGGGAGGGCCCCGTTCCCCCGGGCCTCGGTGCCTATGGCCTGGTTAGGTAAGTGGGTCAGGATGGCTGGCTGGGGACAGTCCCTGGGGAAGGCCCCGCCCCGGCCTTCACACTCCAGAAGTGTCTGGGTCCGGGAGGGATCCTCACCTCGGGGACAGGAGCTGCGGGGGTTTGGGCACGCCTGCCCTTGGTCAGAGCTGGGACATTCCTGATGGCTCAGTCAGACCTTCTCGCTGGAGGCAGCCCTGGACGGAGGCCATCCCCAGTGTCTGTCTCACATATCTGTAATTAGCTATTTCCTCCAAGGAGCCTTCCCTAATTTTCTCCGTAGGTAGCCCTGCCCCGCCCCACACCCCTGACTACAAATGTTTCTTGTGTTGTGTTGGACTTCTCTGTGACTATATTGTATCCCCCTTATAGACTTAAAGCCCCTGGGTACACAGCAAGTGCCTAATTGATGGGGAATTGGGTTTTTTAAGAATACTCCTTCACACTAAGTCCCCTGAGACGGGGATTTTGTCATTTAGACTGGACCTGCCTTTGAGGCCTGGGACACCGTGGTATTGCAGGGGAATGTTAAGTTCTGTGGAGAAAAGGGCTCCATTCTGTGTCTTGTCGGGCACGGCGTCCCAGAATTCAGGGAAGACTTGGGTAAACTTTCTGGGACGGAGAAAGGCGCCAATGGCCTTGAATTCCGCCATCCGGCCTCAGGAGAAGCCATCTTTAAAAAGCGGAGAGAAGTTGACAGGGGAGTCCTGTTCATTTCCAAGCCAGAGTCCTCAGGTAGATCAGAAAGGGGCCCCCTCCTTAGTCCTTCTTAGTGCTTTCCTTCGTAATTCTAAATCTTTTATTTGGTGCATTTAAAGACACTTCTCCGGGTCCACAGGACCCGGGTCCGTGTGGAAACCTTTGTTCAGAGCTGGGATGTCCAGGAAGGACCTTGTGGGAATTCTGAGCTGACAGGCAATGAGCCCAGCCCCCGAGGAGTGAGTCTCCTCGTGCCCTCGACATCCCCATTAAAGTGTTTTTTCCTCTTTTTTAAAGAAAAAAAAATTCCCAAACTGGAAAACAAAGGAAATTCACTTCCCCCAAATCACACGAAACTCACATTAGGGGCTTGGCCAGAATCCATGGAAACCAGGAAATCCCACTGTTAACCCTGTGTTGTGCTAGAGGGTGGGGTGGGACCCTGGGGCCCTACCCTGGCTGAGTGATCTCTGCCACCTTGGAGGAGTCGCTTAGGGAAATGGGTGTCCCAGAGGGCTGGGTGGGCGAGCAGGGAGAGGGGATCCAGGGCCCGTTCCTGCTCGGCGCCCACGGCTTGGGAGATGGGAGCCTGCCCCCTTTTCCCTCGCCCGGGAGGCCCAGGGGCTGGGAGGGTCAGGGTGAGTGGGGGAAACCTGCCTGGCAGCTGCCCACACCATGCCAGGCTGTGACGTCAGCGCCAGCTCCGCTCACCCACTTTGGGAACCAGATAGATACTGGGGATGCCGCAATCACCCCTTGTGCAGGGCTGACACGGGGAGGCCGAGCCAGAGTTTCAGGCCTGACCTTCCATGTGCGGAGCCGGCGCAGGGCGGGTGGGGGTGTGAGAGCCTCCCCCTGTCCACACCCAGGCAGGCTGACCTCTGGGAGCGCAGTCCCGGGCCGGAGCCGCCGCGCAGGGAGAGCTTTGAACGACAGCGCTAACTGCTTAGTTGGGGGAGGCTGAAATATTTACAGGTTTGAAGTTGAAACACAAACAGGAAAAGCCCTTTAAAAAAGTAAGTTGTAGTGGATATTCAAAACAGGGATTGCCATGGAAACGCCACAATATTTGTTTAAATTAACACAAAGGCTGCCAGTAGCAGGGCAGTGGCTTTTTGGCTTGGGCAACTATCGACAAAAATCGACAAAAAAATGTCAACAGCCCCTTTTTGGAGTATGTGTGTTTGTGTGTGTGTGTGTGTGTGTGTGTGTGTGTGTGTGCGTGCTATTGAAGGTATGTAGGTATGTATTATGTATGATGGTATGAGTGTGAACAAGTTGTGTGAGTGTGAGTACTTAAGTGTGTAAGTGTGAGCAAGAGTGTGAGTACTTAAGTGTGTAAGTGTGAACAAGTGAGTGTGAGTACTTAAGTGTGTAAGTGTGAACAAGTGAGTGTGAGTACTTAAGTGTGTAAGTGTGAACAAGTGTGTGTATGTAAGTGTGTGAGTGTGATCAAGTGTGTGAGTACTTAAATATGTATGTCTGAACAAGTGTGTGAGTATTTGTGTGTAAGTGTGAACAAGTGTGGGTGAGTATTTAAGTGTGTGAGTGTGAACAAGTGTGTGAGAATATTTAAGTGTGTGAGTCTGAACAAGTGTGTATTTGTGTGTAAGTGTGAACAAGTGTGGGTGAGTATTTAAGTGTGTGAGTGTGAACAAGTGTGGGTGAGTATTTAAGTGTGTGAGTGTGAACAAGTGTGTGAGAATGTTTAAGTGTGTGAGTCTGAACAAGTGTGTGAGTATTTGTGTGTAAGTGTGAACAAGTGTGGGTGAGTATTTAAGTGTGTGAGTGTGAACAAGTGTGGGTGAGTATTTAAGTGTGTGAGTGTGAACAAGTGTGTGAGAATGTTTAAGTGTGTGAGTCTGAACAAGTGTGTGAGTATTTGTGTGTAAGTGTGAACAAGTGTGGGTGAGTATTTAAGTGTGTGAGTGTGAACAAGTGTGGGTGAGTATTTAAGTGTGTGAGTGTGAACAAGTGTGGGTGAGTCTGTGTGTGACTGAGGGCCTGCACTTCAGTGTGTGTGACTGAGTGTGTGATTGGGGGGCGGGGGGGGGGGGAGGGATGTAAGCACATCTGTAGTTCAGCCTTTACCTGGGGAAACAGGAGTTTGAGGTGAGGGGCCGGTTGCTTCTCAGACGGGGCACACATACGTAGGGGGCATCCATCTGTAGTTGGAAGCGTTCACTTTTTCTGGGCATTCTGAAGCTAAGGTTTTGGAGCCTTATGAGCCGACCTCTGTCCCGGTTCCGTCTCTTCTTTGATCTCCCTGGCTCTGAAATCTAAATCTAACATCTCACCTCCAAGGCCTTTTAAATCCCCAAGCCGCCCCTCTGTTAAATCTTTCCTATTTATCTATATTTACAAACGCTTTGTACATGTTTATTTGCTTATTGTCTCCCCTAGTAGATTGTAAGCTCCTTGAGGATGGAGGCTATCTTTTATACTCTTTTTGTATCCTTGGCTCTTAGCACAATGCCTGGCACATAATAGGTGCATAATAAATGTTTACTGATAAATAGGTTAGGTCAATGTTGATTGATAGGTTGGGTATTGGTTCAGTGGTCTAGGTAAGGATTATTGCAGTAGCCTCCTGATTGGACCCTGATTGGGCTTCCATTCTCATCCCTCGCCAATCCATTTTCTATTAAAAATGATACTCCTAAAACTCAGAAGAGTGAGCACATCCTTCCTCTACTTCATAACCTTCAATAGCTCCCTATTACATTAGGACAAAATACAAAGGCCTTGACCTGTCATGTAGCACCCTCCAAAATCCATCTTCTCCCTTTTTCTGGACTCATTTCATAGTCTTCTTTCTTTTCCAGTCCCCTTGCTGGGATGTGTCTTTGCTCAGTTAGTCCCTCATGTCTTGAGTCTGCCCTCCTCCTCTGCTCCCTCTCTAGCTTGCTTCAAAGCACTGTTTGGGACATCCTCCTACTCAAAGACTAATTCCCACAAATGTTAGAGCTCTTCTGGAAATTACATTCGTGCCGTTGTATAATTCTATTTTCTTTTCTGTCTACATTTAAAAAAACGCTAGCACCTTTGCAACTAGTGGGTGTTTGTTGAGTCAAATTGAGTCAGGAGAGATACTGGCCCCCAGGCTAGACCCCGTCCCTTGAATTCCTCTGGTTTGTCCCAAGTGGGTCTTCCCCAGGCCTTCCCCGGGCCTTCCCGTGGGTTCTGAGCACGGTGCTTCATACCTCGTAGGTGCTCCGGGCTGAATTAGACATTGTTCATGGTACTCTGCTGGAAGTTGGAGGGGATGTGTGGGAGGATGGTTCAAGTTTGTACTTGATTAGGCTATTAGTGTTTACCCTTGATTGGCTCAGCCATTGGGTGCCAAGTCTCATAATGATTGATTGGCCAAATATCGCCCAAAGCCTTGGAACGCCAGACCTGGGACTTTGATGCTCGGTTATTGACTGAGATTTCACACAACTCCCACTCCATTACTTGATGGCATTTGGGACCCTGGGATCTCTTAGCCCATTTTATTGATTGGTTATCATGTAATATATTGTATCCCGTTGCCCCTTGGTCTGACCCACAGCATCCATAACACGGAGGACCAACATTCTATTGTTCTTTTTTTTGGTTTTTCTAGGACCAACAGACTCCGCTGATTGAAGGCAAAGATCTCTTCCCCTTCCAGCTGCCCAATCTCTGCCCACAATCATTAGCCCCTCCTTGCCAAGGGGAAAAAGAAAAACCCCAGCAGGTTGGAATGGACTTCGGACCCTGGCCCTTCTGGATGCAAGGTAACGACTCCCTGATCTGTCCAGGGAAACTCTTAGAGGGAGGGAGGCAAGGTGCGTTGTGGCGAACTTCCCTTTGGTCAGAATGGGCGGAACACTTTTCTGGGATGGGCCCCCAAGTCATTTCTCTTGGTGGACTCAATCTTGGCTGAAGGACCCTTTCCTAAGGGGCTCTAAACCAAAACAAAATGGTAGGTGTGGTAGGCAGACAACGTAATTGTCAGAATTATCTTCATTTGTATTTCTTTAATTGATAGTGATTTAAAGCATTTTTCACATAACTAGAAATGGTTTTAATTTCTTCTTCTGAAAATTGTCCGTTCATATCTTTTACCATTTTTCAATTGGAAAATGGCTTGTATACTTACAAATTTAAGTCAGTTCTCTGTGTGTTTTAGAAATGAGGCCTTTATCAGAACCCTTAGATGTAAAAAAAAATTTCCCAGTTTTCTTTTCCCTTTCTAATCTTGGCTGCATTGGTTTTGTTTGTACAAAAACTTTTAAATTCAATGTAATCAAAAATAACTGTTTTGCATTTTGTAATATTCTCTAATTCTTTGTTGGCTATAAATTCCTTTCTTCTCAACATAGATCTGAGAGGTAGACTATCTCTTGTTCTCCTGATTTATTTATAGCATCACCCTTTTTGTCTAAACTGTGAGCTCATTTTGAGCTTATCTTGGTACGGGGTGTTAGGAGTTGGTCAAAGGCAGCACAATTCTCTAAAAACTTCCACTAAACTTGAAGTTTAGGACCTGAGTTACTTAGTAAAGATTTATTTTATTTTATCCAAGTTCTTATTCATGTGATTCAATGTTTATTCAAATAGTATTCAACATTTATATTTCCTGCGCCTCAGTTTGTTTTTTTTTTTTTTCCGCCTGTGAAATAAGGGAATAGGACTCACAACTGTAGTCCTGGGATGAGATGAAAGAATATTGGCTTCCTCATGGGTGGTTATGGGAATGACCTGGAAATGAGGAGAACTGAATTGTAATCAGTGGTGTGCTAGTAAATGTTTAACAAGTGGCTCTCAGGGTGGGGAGGAGCAGTGCTGGGGGATGGGAAATGTATTCCATCACATTTTAAAGTTTAATCTTGATTATTTTATTTTCTCCACCACCTTTTTTTTTTCCCCTAGCACAATGTTTGGCAGGTAGCAGCTGCTTAACAAACATTTATTGGCTGACTTTCTTAAGCTTAGGTGATCAACAAAATAATAAATCAAGTCCTGATTTGTAGCATTTGCTGGTTTCTGAGATGAATAAATGCTCAGTATGAAAATGTAACAGTAGGCTCTTGGAAGCTGGTATGAGCTGCCTCCAGCACACTCCTAATTCTTAATCCATTCTCTCCCCTTAACTCACTGTGATCCTTGAGTAAATCACTTCAATTAATTTCCCTAATGAATAGGATTAATGCCTGAAGAGATCCAGATTCAGAGTTCCAGATGAAGTTAGAGGACATTTCGTCTAATGTGCCCATTTTACAGATGAAAGAGAGAGAGTTTCTAAACTCTCCTCTGTCTCTGACAATCCACAATTTCATAAATGCCAGTAAAGAGCTTGAAATTTCTAATGAGCTTTTAACTCTTCTCTGATCTATAAATCAGGGAATATTAGCAATAATTAATAAAAATAATAGGTGGTACTCATCTGGTGCATTAAAGTTTACAAAGCCCTTTACATCCATTATTTTTTAATTTTATTTTGATTTGAACTTAGGAAGATGAGTCTCCCAGTCTCCATCAGTGACCTTGTCTTGCTGTCCACTCCCATTTTATAGAGAGAAAACTGAAACTAAGACTCAGAAGTGAAACGATGTTGCCTGATGGTCACAAAGTTTGTATTTGGAGGAGGGGGAGATTTGAATGGAGTTTTTGATTCCAAGTCGAGTGATCTCTCCAGCAAAAACTATCTTGAACAACTCTAAACCTGCATCTGGGGATATATATGAAAAGGCAACGACAGTCACTTTTCCTGCCAATTAGGAGGCTCATTCTCAGATCTGAATCAATTCAACAAGCATTTATTATTATTAAGCCCTTTCTGAGCCATCTGTAAAATGGGTGTGTTGGACTAAATTACCTCTAACGTCTTTTGGAGCTCTGAAGCTGTGCTCTCCTCGGGCACTGATCCTCCCCCTAAGGAAACTGAGGTGAAATGTCTTACCCAAGTATCACAGTGAGTTAGTGGGAGAGCCAGGATGAGAATTAGGGGCAGTTCATACCAGTTTCCAAGAGCCTACTGCTACATTTTCATAGTGAGCATTTATATACCTCAGACACCAGCAAATGCTACAAATCAAATGCGATTTATTGTTTTGTTAAGCACGTCAGCTTAATAATGAAAAACAGCTTTTGCCTTCCAGGAGTTTTTATTCACTAGAAGAATACAATATTGGGTTGTAGATATAAGCCTGGAAGGGACTACTTCAACCCTCACATTTTGCATTGGGGAAAATGACACCTGTAGAAATTTAGGATTTTGTTTAAAGTCATGCAGGTGGGAATGGGTAAAACCAGATCATGAATAAATAGGAAATATATATATAAAGTGCTTACTGTGTTGTATATTAAAAGCATAGGATAAATAAGAGAAAGTCCCATCTGCCCTCAAGGAGCTTCCTTGTATTGGCATAGGAGAAAACCCATAAGGGAGGACTGTTGTGGTCAGGTGGGCAGAATCACAGGATGTTCACTGCCGCGTTGGGAAGAGGTAGGACCAGTAAAGGCTGGGTCCTGTTGTAACTTTCCTGGAGAAGTTGTCCCTCCATCGGGGCCATGATGGCGTCATCCCAGCTAAATGGAAACTAAAGGAATCACTAGTTGTGAAGCTGGGCCTGATTCCTGGCACCGGACAAGAGAATGGTTGCTGCCAGTGTGTGCCCACAGCTGGGCACAAGGAAGCAGGTCTTTCCCCCAGAGGCAGATCTCACTGTTACTGGATAATTCTTGAATTATATTGCCCGGGGACTTGAGAGGGGACGGTGGGCCGGGGCCCGGGGCTGGCATCATGCAGTTGGTTGAAGGTGAGGTGGAGGACGCTGATCCTGGCCAAGGGCTGGCATCCTTGGCTCCCCCGCCCCCTGGGCGCCAAGGACAGGTGTGTCTCATTCCCTCCCATCCGTCATTTGGGCTCAGAGACTCTGGACTTTGAACTTGTAGGGAGGAATTCTGTTGAGAAATGGGTGCCCAGGTGCCCACTCAGGCTAGAATATGTCTTCCTAGATGGGCATCGGTCGGCCGGCGGGTAGCGCCACCTTGGGGAGCCGTGAGACCAGTCACTAGGCCCCTCGGTGTCCAGGTGGCATTTTGCAAATTAGATGCAAAGTCGGGCATGGAGCCGCTCCGGAGGCACCAGCTGAGGGCTGCGCCAGTATTAGGGACACGATTGGGGTGGGGCCCCCGGGGATGGGAGTCTGCTCAGAGCAGGACTCGTCCTCAGAGGGCTTTCGTTGTCCCGATGGGTGGATCTCGTGATCTCCACCAGTCCTGGGCTTTCTGCATCAGTCATTCGTTAAATTCAGTGTCTTATGTTGGATTGCTTGCCATCTGGGGAGGGGGGGAAGGGGGCGGAAATTGGAGCACAAGGTTTTGCAAGGGTCAATGTTGAAAAATTATCCATGTATATGTTTTGTAAATAAAAAGCTTTAATTTAAAAAAAATAAATAATAGAATGTCTGCTATGGGCCAGTACCTATGCTTGGTCCTAGAGATTCAAAGGTATCTCTGATACTGATCTCAGGGAAAAAAATCACAAATAATTCACCCATTCTGGAGAGCAATTTTGAACTATGCCCAAAGGGCTATAAAACTATACATACCCTTTGACCCGGCAAAACCACTACTGGGTCTATATGTCAGAGAGATAAAAAGCAAAAAGGAAAAGGATCTACGTGTACAAAAATATTTATAGCCTCTCTTTTAGTGGTGGCAAAGAACTGGAAATCAAGGAGAATGGCTGAACAAATTGTGCTATGATTGGGATGGAATACTGGGTGCTATAAGAAATGATGAGCAGGATACTCTTAAAAAAACATGGAAAAACGTATATGAACTGATGCAAAGTGAAATGAGCAGAACCAGAAGAACATTGTAAATGGTAATAGCAGTATTGCCTGATGGCTTATTACGAATAACTTAGTGATTTTCAGTAATACAGTGATCCAAGACAATTCTGCAATATGGTGGAAAGTGCTCTCCTTCTCCAGAGAAAGAATGAATGCAGCTTGAATGTGGATCAAAGATACTTTTTCTTTACTTTCTTTATTTTTCTTGGGGTTTTTTGTCTGTGTTTTCTTTCGCAGAATGACTTATGTGGAAATGTGTTTGGCACCAAATTGCTTGCTTTCTCATTGAAGGAGAGATTTTGGAACTCAAAATTTATATACACTCAAAAAAGAAATAAAATTGATTTTACATGTGATTAGGAAAAATGAAATATTAAATAAGAAAAAATATACAAATAACTCTATGACAACAAGGGAGAGTGAGTGGGTACAAAAGAGCCTAAGTAAAGTACTATCAAAAATCTGAGGAAAGAGGGAGCCCTTTGGTTTATGGACAGGAGGAGGAAGCTATCGAAGAGGGCTTCATGGAAGTAGTGTCATCTGAGTTCATAGCATGTTAGTGGTAAAGCTGGGAGATACTTCTCTAGTCATTTAATTTGGGCTTGGATAAAGAGGGAAGACCCTTAGCTGGTGGATATGCAGGGAGGTAGAAAGGCATAAGCATGATATTTGTGGAAATCTGTGTAGAATAATTGTACATGTTTAACAAGCATTACTTGCCATCCAGGGGTGGGGGTGAGGAAAAAAAGAAGGGGGAAAATTTTAGGACACAAAATTTTTAAGGGTGATTGTTGAAAATTATCCATGTATATATTTTGAAAATAAAAAGCTTTAATTTAAAAAAAAGCTAAGGAAGGAAGGAAAAAAGGAGAGAGGGAGGAAAGAAGAGAGGGAGGGAAGGAAGGAGAGAGGGAAAGAAGGAAGGAGGGAAGAAAGGAAGGAAAGAAGGAGGGAAAGAAGGAAGGAAGGGAAGAAGGAAGGAAGGAAGGAAGGAAGGAAGGAAGGAAGGAAGGAAGGAAGGAAGGAAGGAAGGAAGGAAGGAAGGGAGGGAGGAAGGGAGGGAGGACACAGACTGACAGTGGGACAGAGTAACAATGGTGGACAAAGAGTGGTCCAGTTTGCCTAGCTGGGATGTCAAATGACTGAGGAGAAGGCTGAGATATGGTTGGATAGGTAAGTTGGAGGCAGATTGTGGAGGACCAAAAATGGGATGGCAGAATTGGACCTTGATGGACTAAGACCCTGGGCATGTGACAGTGAAGTTTAATGGAGGTCAATGTAAAGTTTTACTCTTGGGTTCAAAAAATCATCTTCCTAAGTGTAAAATCAAAAGGAAACAGCTGGGCAGCAGTTTGTAGGAAAACATCTGGAGAGTTTAGTACATGTATTAAACAAAGTATGGCAGAGTGGGATGAACAGGTGATTTGACATCAGGCCTGAGTTCAAATTCTTGCTTTGCCATTTACTATCCAGATAGGACCTAGGATTGGGATTTCATTGGTAGAGAGAACTCCCATGTGAGGAAATTCCCTTTACCAATGCAAGTGGGAACCTTATCTTTAATTCATAGGTTTAGAGATTTATCTAGGGCATTAATAATGATTTGTTTAGGATCCCCAGTCAGGGTGGGTCAGAAACAGGACTTGAATTGGCCTCCAAAGCCAGCTGTTGAGCCTCCATAGGCCTGGGTTTTAATTCCCTTATCTGTAAAATAAAGCTGAGAAAGACTGGATGGCTTTCTAAGGTTCCTTAGAAATTACCCCATGACTCTCCAGTCCTATGTAGGCTCACTATGAGTTAATGGGGTGATGAAGTCACATTTGAGGCTCCAGAGGATGAGGAGGGTCTCAGGCCCATTCCGAAGATAACCCCTGGGTGTGGAACTAGGAAAAGTCTCATCAAAGCCTAACCCTTTTCCCCTACTCCTGAGCAACCCAAATAACCAACACCCCTAAAAAAAGCCCCCCTAATGATGAGATAATTGCTTCCTGTCCTGCTGTGTTTTTTCAGGGTTTTATTTTTTTTGTTTTGTTTTCTACTTTCACTGGGCAAAACATGCCCATTAGTTTTTCCTTTTCTGATATTTCCACTCCCCGTGATTCCCGAGGGCCGAGTCAACATGGGAATTTGTACCTGGCACGGGCTGTGGGCTCCCCGGCTCCTCCGGGATTCGATGCATCCTGGCACTTTAATGAAGCTCATAAGATCCCAGAGCTTAGAAAGATTGGTGGTAACTCCAGGGGGGAGGGCAACTTGAGTTTCCCACGACCACCCTGCCATTTGGGGACTTCATGTGATCCTGTGTGATCCTATGTGATCACGTGTATGATCCTAAGCCTGTGCAGCAGAAGGTGGGTTGTAGTCTAGAAAGTGTCCAGCATCACCCTGTAAGGAGGCCTGGATTTGGGGGGCTTGGATTCAAGTTCTGCTTGAAATTTGCTGAATCACTAGGCCTGTGATTTTTATTGGGAATTCCCAGGCTGGACCAACATAGTAGGTGCTTAATAAATTTTATTGACTAACATAGTAGGTGCTTAATAGATGTTTATTGATTAACCTAGTAGAAAATCCCTTTCACCAGTACAAGTTAATATCTTCTGGGTCATCTGGACCAGCCTGGCCTTTGCTTAGAGTCATCCTCCTGCTCAGCAGCTCTGATTGTGACTTGTGAATGGATCCCATTTCCCCCCCTTACTTCAAGCCCAAACTGTGTCTTCCTGATTTGTCCATTAGTCCTGATCCGGTCCTCGGTTGGCCAAAGTTCTTTCATCTTCCATAGCCTTCTCTTCCCCCAGCTAAGCCCTCCACTGCGCTGATTGCTTTTCTCTGGGCTTGTTCCAGCCAATCTGCGTCTTCGCTAAAAATGTCTGAGCATTTCTCTGATCAGGCCTCGATATATTATTCAGTGGATTTTCTAGCCTTGAGAAGGTGACGGGGACAGGGTATTAATAATGCAAATCACACTTCAGCGTGTGTCCTGCTTTTTGGGCAGCTGGTTGTTAAACATTTGCTAACGCACCCACAGTGCCCCGCTGGGTCATGCTTAAGTGGCGATGATGATAACAGCCATCGTTTTTAGAAAGCTTGTCTGTCTTGTCTCCTTCGATCCTCCCCATAGCTCTGTCAGGTAACTGCTACAGGTAACCTCATACCCAATTTACAGATGAGGAAACTGAGGACAGTGAGGTGATGGAATTTGCCCACGGGCACACAGTCACCCGGTCGGGCTGTCTCTCCCAGCCTCAAGGAGGAAAGATCAGTGGATTTTGGTGGAGAAGACCTTGCTTAGTTGTGTGTGTCTGTGGGAGAGATGGGAGGGCTCCCCTTCCTCATATGTCTAGTGAAGAGTTGGCTAGGTTATCTCCAAGTCCTCGTTTATACAACTCCAGTCTTTGGGGGTCTCTGATGGATCACCTCATGTTCTCCCCCTCTGTGACCCCTCTGCCCTGGGATGTCTGGGTAGGGTCAGAGGCGGCGACCTTTCTCTTTCTTGCTGACCAGCCAGAGATGGGCCAAAGTTCTGGGCTGCTGCTCTTTAGAAGGGGCTTGGTGGAAGCTTCCAAGTACAGTCCCATGTGGGCGGAGGGGGCTCAGATTCGTCTCCAGAGCCCGACGGGGGCTCCATCTGGGGGACATGTCCAGGCCCAGGCAGCCAGAGCTCCCCGGGCCACCATTTTCCTAGACGCCGCAGGCTCTGGGCCCGGCTTTTCTCCCCGAGGAGCCCAGCCCTGCTCCAGATGGGTTTCCACAGGCATCTGCTTGGGTCAGAGCAGGGCAGGAGCTCAGGAAAGTGGCCAAGTCTGGTCCTGATCCTCCCAGTCTGGGCAGGGCCTGACCCCCGTCCTGTCCCCCGCCCCCGGCCCGGCCTCGCCCCTCATTAATCTTTGACTTCTGAGAGCGTGGCCGGGGGGAGAGATGTCCGGAGCGTGGCGTGATGGTGGGCTTGTCACATCCATCTGCTCGGCCCCAGCGAGCAGCCAATCCATATTGCCAGCATATTGCCAGCCATATGGACCAACTCCGCTCTCGAGGAAAGCTCGGGAGGCCTGACCTCCAGGGTGACAAGAAATGAGCATGAAGGACGGGCTGACAACGGGCCCGTGGCTCCCCAGCGGGAGCGGGCTTTGTGGCCGCTGCCTCGGCCTTGGCTGTGGGGCTGGGCCCAGGACCAGGCCCCGGGGGTGTGCACGGGCACGCCGGAGTTCAGAGGGCACACGGAGGGGCGTGGCTGCCAACCGCTCTGGGCATCTCCTCCCCGTGTCCCTCCATCCAGGCTGGGATGCAGTTCCTGCCTGCCTGCTCTGCCTCAGATCAATGATCTTCCCTCCTAACTGGACTGGACAGTTCTGCCTCCAGCCTCCGGGGCTCAGATCTGATGGGAGGCTGGCGGCTGCAGGACCTGGTCTCGGAGCAGGGAGGAGGGAGGGCTGGCTCCCAGGAACTGCTCTGCCTGACCTGTCTCCCACCCACAGGGGTTCGGTTCCCTCTTTCCCGGTGGGCTGATGCTCAGCTTGAAGCGTGGCGGTGAGCCCTTTGGAGCTGAGATGGGTCCCTTCCTCGGTGCTTCTGTTAGAGAAGTCCAGGCGGAGTCTTGCCCTGGCTGATGAGCCCTCTCCTCCCCACCCCATCCCCTTCCCAGCCTGAACCCACGACTTTCCCAGCAGGAGCCAGGTAGCAGTCTTGCGGTTTCATTCCTTGCTTGCATCACCAAGGTAGGATTAGCACAGTACCTTGGCACATAGTAGATGCTTAATAAATGTTTATTGTCCAACATAGTAGGTACTTAATAAATGTTTATTGTCCAACATAGTAGGTACTTAATAACTGTTTATTGACCAATTTAGTGTTTAATAAATATTTATTTATTAACATAGATGGTGCTTAATAAATGTTCATTGATCAATAGTAGGTGCTTAATAAATGTTTATTGAACAACAGTAGGGTTTTTCCCCCGTTTTTCCTCTTTTTAAAAAAAATTATTTCTTTGGGATAAAAGCCCATTAGAGACACTGCCAGATCAAAGGGTATGCACGTTAGATAGCCATTTTGGGCATAGTTCCATGTTGTTCTTCAAAATGGTTGGATCAGTTCATAACTCCATCAACAATGTTATCAGTTTCCCACTTTTCCCACATCCCCTTGAATATTCGTCATCATCTTTTCCTCCATCTGAGCCAATCTGAGAGGTGTGCAGTGGGACCTCAGAGTTGTCTTACTTTGCATTTCTCTGATCAATAGTGATTTAGAGCATTTTCCTCCTCCACCATGGATAGAGTTTCTTAGAACATCCTCCCCACCCCTACTTCCCTGCCCCAGTCAGATAACAGGACTGGGAAGCAGAAAAGGCAAGCTCTAACTCTGTCTCAGAGGCAGCTAGGGAGCATAGGGGGTAGTATTAGGCCTGGAATCAAGGAGGCCTGAGTTCAAATGTAGCCTCAGACACTTTTTAGCTCTCTGAGTCCGGGTAAATTACTTAACCTCTGTTTGCTTCAGTTTCCTCAATTTTAAAATGGGGATACAGTAGCGCCTCTCTCATAAGGTTGTTGTAAAGCTCAAATGAGAAAGTAATTGTATAGCACAGTGCTGGGCACCTGTCTAAATGTTAGCTCTAATTATTATTGTTATGAACCGAGATAATAGTTGTAGAGCACTTGACAAAGTATCTGGCACAATGGTAGCCCTTTATGAATATTTATATAGTGATACATAGTAGGCACCATATAAATGTTAGCTAAATTCATCATTATTAACAGAGATAATAATTGTAAAGCAATTAACACAGTGCCTGGCACAGAGTAAGCAACATGTTAACATTTATATGGTGGCACACAGTAGGCACTATATGTGTTAGCTCTAATTATTATAATTTTTATTATTAACTGAAAAAATAATTGCAGAGCACTTAGCACAGTGCCTGGCACATAGTAGGCTCTTTATTGACATTTATATGGTGATATGTAGTAGGCACTCTATAAATGTTAGCTCTCATCATCATTATCACTATTAACATTGACAGATAAGGAATTGTAAAGCAGTTAGCACAGTGCCAGGCACATAGTAGGCACTATGAAAATATTAGCTATCTTCATCATTATTAACAGAGATAATAATTATAAAGCACTCAGCACAGTGCCTGGCATACAGTAGGCACCATATAACTATTAGCTATCATTATTAACAGAGATAATATGACAAGGCGCTCAGCACAGTGCCTGGCACACAGTAGGCATCACATAAATATCAGCTATCATTATTAACAGAGATAATATCACAAAGCACTCAGCACAGTGCCTGGCACACAGTAGGCACCATATAAATATTAGCTATCATTATTAACAGAGATAATATCACAAGGCACTCAGCACAGTGCCTGGCACACAGTAGGTACTATATAAACATGTTAACTCTGAAAGCTATGGGATCCTACCTGAGTGACTTTACCTTTCTGAGCTTCAGTTTCCTTATCCAAAAAATGGGGATGATAATCTCGCCTCCTTCCTAAAGGGTTGTTTTAAGGATTAAACCGGATAATATATGCACAGTGCTTTGCAAACTTTAAAGCTGTACATAAATATTAGCTGTTATTATTTCCCTAAGGCTAAAATGTCCTGCCTTGGGCCTCCCTTCAGTAGAGTGGGAAGGGGAGACCCCAACCCTATGTAAGGGGGGATGCAAGAGAAGGGAAAGGTATAATTAATTACGGGTTCCTTCTCCAGAAATGCTAATAGGGAAAAGCAATTAAAAGCAACTTTTTCCTCCCCTTAGTAATCTATGTTAAGAGCCAGTAATGAAGTTTAGGGCCTCTGTGACTCCATGTTTCAGCTTCACCGACTCAAGTCAAAACACTCTGGGCCGGGGCGGCTGCTGGCAGCAGAGCTGGGATGCCAGCACCGTCTGGGGCCCCGTGTGCCCGCTGTGCCCGCTTTCGCTGCCAGGGTGGCAGGGATCCCAGGGGACGGGCTGAAGGGAGCTGCCCTACTGGGTGCAGCGGGGCCTGGATGAGTGCCCTTGGGATCATCCAGCCCCCTTCAAAACTGAGTAATTGTGCGCCAAGCGCCGTGCCAGGCCCTGGCGATCCGAAGGCAAAGATGAACCAGCGCCTGCCCTCGGGGAGCTTCCGTTCTAATGGAGGAAAAGCTGCTCTCAAGAAAAGTAAAAGCCAAGTGGGTATACAATTTGTTTCAAGGGGAAAGGCGGCCAGGGCAGAACCAAGCCTGACCTCCTGCAGGCTCTTGGGGGGAGAAGTGTTTGTGTGGAGGGGAGGCGTTCCAGTTAGTCAATTCCAGAAGCATTTATTGAGTGACTACTGTATACTTGGGATGCGCAAAGTGTTAGGGAAACAAAAGCAAAAAGGGGGTTCCTGTGCAGAGGTGGGAGATGGGGAATGGAATGTCGGTTAGGAGAGCCGCCTGCAGGCCAGTGACGGCCACAGGTTTCCCTTGCATCTCACCACTGCAAAGTTCTGCTTACCCCATTTCCGGAGGAGGCTTAAGTCGAGCTCCCTGCTCCTGGGCCTTGCCCCCGCTGACTTCCGGCCCGACGTGCGTCCTTCCCGGGAGACCCCAGACCAAACCAGGGGCGAGGTTTGGCAGAGGCTGCGGGGCTCGGGAGAGACTGATCTCTTCCCTGCTCCCCCAGCGCTCTCCCAGAAGGGAGGCAGATGGCCGGGAGGCTGGTTACCGCCCTTTTCTAGGCTTTTTCTCATTTCTCAGATGAAGCAGCTGAGGCTCAGGGGGCAGAGTGTTGCCCAGAGTGACCCAGCGAATAAGTGTCGGGGGTGGGGTTCAAATCCAGGGCTTCCTCCCTCCGACTCTGGAGACCCTGAGAGGGCCGAGTTCCCATGGTGGAGGGAGCGGACAGGTCCTCCGCCCAGAGACCCCTCCCCTCCTCCCCCAGCCCTTCCTTCCTTGGGGAGTCCCCCAGAAAAGAGGTCTTGTCCCTTTAAGCAGCCCCCTCCCCAAACCTCCGTGGCCTGTTTTATCTGAAGTCCAACCGCCTGTTTTTCCAGGGGCCGATCCGCTTTAGCTAATTAATAATCTGACAGGAGCCACCCAGGGGATTAGCCGCTGAGCCAAGCTCCACCAAACCCCAGCAAATGAGTACCGCGCTCCCGGGGGACCTGGAGGTGACTTTGGAGGGGGTGCGGCGGAGAAGCCCCCTCGTTCCCAGCTGGGGAGGCGGCTGCAGGGCGATTCCCCGGGTCTCGGGCAGGTGTCGGCGGCCTGGCCGCCCTCCCCTCTCTCTGTCCTGACCGAGCCAGCTTCCATGGGCCCCGGGGTCTGCCGGACAGGCTGGGGTGGCCAGGCCGGGTGTCCCTCTCCGTGCTATGTGCTTCTCCCTCCCCACCCCGGAACAGATGTGCTAATGAAAGGAGTTGTAAAAGCTGTCTGGTCTGCCCACCCATTTTACAGATGGACAAACCGAGGCAGAGCCACAGGGCCCTGCCCCCACACTGACTTCGGCAGGGGGCTTCTGCAGAAGCAGGGGTAGTGAGCTCCGGGGAAAGCTCCCTCTGTGGGAGGCGCCCAGCTGGGCCAGGGCTGTGCCCCTAGGCCCGTGGGCATGTGCCCTTGGTGCCTGGCCCCTGGCAGCCGTGGGCCCCGTGCCAGCTCCAGGGAGGGCGTGCTGTCCAGGGAGGCCGGGTCCACAGGGATCCGACTGGGCAGTTACTGGAGCTCCGGCCCACGGGACCCCTTCCCCACGAGGCGGGAAATGCCCATCTAGCTCCTGCCGGGTGAGGGGAGGGGGGCGGCCTGCCAGCTGGTGGAGATCCAGGCTCTGGCAGCCAGGTGGCCGAGTGCCAGTCAGGTGCTGCCCCGAGATGGGCGCTCGGCCCCGCCCCAGCCGGCTCCGGGGAGCCCCAGGTGGGCCCCCTTCCCCAGAGCCTCCTCCCCGGGCCCTTCCCGGCACAAGCGCCCTTGCGGTGGGCTCGGGAGGCGGGCCGGGGCCGGGGGGCCTCCACTCGCACGGCTCTCAGCGCCGTGGTTTGGCCCCGTTTCGCAAGCGCCGGCTGCCCGAGCTGCCTCCTGACCGACATCGTTAGCGTGGGTATTTATATTTCATTAACGACATTAAGCCCAAATGGTATTAAAAGCAACGCTGGTGATAAATAGCTTATTAATAAACAGGGAGCAGTGGAGCAGGCTCCAGCCAGCCCCCGTCATTAACCCTTGCTGCCCTAGCGGAGGGCGGGCCGGGGCCGGCCCCAGGGAAGGGGACGTCAGAGGCCCGTGGGCAGCTGGTCCTGGGGAAGGGGATGAACAGGGGATGGCCAGGGTCTGCAGGCGGCCGGCCTGGGGGAAGGGGCTGTTCGAGGCCTGCAGGCGGCCGGCCCTGGGAAAGGGGACGTCAGAGGCCCGCAGGCTGCTGGTCCTGGGGAAGGGGACGTCAGAGGCCCGCAGGCTGCTGGCCTGATGGTCCCGGCTTGGGGTCCTGGCCCCCTCTGCCTCTGGGGCTCTCATCCACCCGCTTTGTCCAGCCCCGGCCAGGCCCGAGGTACGGCAGAGGGAGCCGGGACCCCGAGCCGGGGCCTCAGAACTGGCCCAGCCCAGCAGACTCCGGCTCCCGCCTGTCTGTGCCAGCGCCTCCCCCACAATGTAACCTCCTCCAGAGGGAAGCACACCCAGGCCTGAATCCGGCCCGAGTTCGGGTCCTGACCCACCAGCGGGGTGGGGTCGGCCATGGCCCAGGGTTGGGCTTCCTTCATCCGGGAGCTTCCCGGGGGGGCTGGGGCCGGGACGAGCCTGTTCAGAGCCTCCGTTTCCCCGTGTGTACCGGGGCCAGGCCGCCAGTCTCCCCACGGTGCGAGCTTCCGAGGGGCCGGCGGGCCACGGCCCAGCTGGGAGTGGGCGCCCTCCTGCTCCCAGAAGCCCCCAGGAGCCGGTCTCTCCCTGAAGCTGGGCTGGTCACCGGGGCAATCCCAGGAGCCTTGGGGCGGAAGTTGCCATCCGCGTCCGGAGAGAGGACTGTGGGGGCCGAATGTGGAGCGGAACACGCTGTTTCACTTTATTTTTTCCTTCTCCTGTTTCTTCCCTTTTGATATGTTTAGAAGAATTTCACACATTGGATTGCTTGCTGTCTTGGGGAGGAAGGAGGGACGGAGAAAGATTTGGAACACAAGGTTTTGCAAAAGTGAATGTTGAAAATTACCTTATAGAATAATGCATATATTATGCATCCAAAAATGAAACATTTTTCAAAATAATCTAAAATATATGTAATAAAGCGCTTTTTAAAAAGGAAGGAAGGGAGGTAGCCAGAGCCACACAGTGATTATCAGAACCGGAACTGGAGGCCGGGTTCTCTTTGCAAAGAGCACTGTCTCTAGAGCCTGGTTCTGATTCTCCAATTACCTGTGTGACCTTGGGCACACGACTTAGAGCCCTCCAGTGCCGAGTTTCTCACAAAATGAGAGGGACGGATTGGACGGACTCAGAAGTCCCATCCAGCCCCAGATCGGCCTCCTTCTCTAAAAAAAGGGAGTTGGACAAGCTGGCCCTGGACGGGTTTGTTTTGTATCACCGTCGGCATACAGTAGGCACTTAATGTATGCTCGCTCGCTTGGTTATGGCTTGAGTCCACCCAGCCTTGTCATACACTCAGAGCTAGCCCTCTCCTTAGCTCTGAGATCTTGGGAGAATCCCAAAGTCCTCTCCTTGGAGTCCAGCTAAGGAGAAATCCCAGGGCAGGGGGACGTGTGGGCCAAAGGGACGTCGCTGTCCCTGCCCCCCCCCCCGGTACCGTGACTGGGCCTGGCTGGAGTCTCGGCCTGGAGGTT
Organism: Antechinus flavipes; assembly: GCF_016432865.1. Classification (NCBI taxonomy): domain Eukaryota; kingdom Metazoa; phylum Chordata; class Mammalia; order Dasyuromorphia; family Dasyuridae; genus Antechinus; species Antechinus flavipes. Next base: position 595,165,664 of record NC_067400.1, read on the forward strand.
TGGAAGGGAGAGAGCGAGCAAGTTCCCGGAGCCTCCGTCCCACGTGGCCGTGGCAGGGGAGTCGAGGGGGGATGTCTCTGGGACCATCTGGCTGTGTCTCATGTGCACTCGGGGAAGACAGAGAGCTAATTAATTAGCAGGGCTCCTGCCGTATGAGAGAGCTCAGCCCTGCCTTTCCCAGCCTCTCCCGAGCCGGGAGGGGGTCAGAAAGCAGGGTGATGGGGACGGGGAAGGCAGAGGCAGGCTGGGGCCGAGGGAGATCCGGCCCTCGCTGTGGGGAGCGTGGAGGGAAGGGGCGCAGAGGGGGATCCCCCCCAGGTATTGTGGCAGATGGGCCACAAGCCGCACCCGGTGGGGCTGCTCCCAGGGAAAGGGAGGGAGAGGGTCCCCATGGGGGAGCCGGCCGCCCCCCGGACCCTCCTCGGGGCAGAGTGCGAGCCAAGCCGGCTAGGGCCAGCTAGGGCTGCGCTCAGGCGGGGCAGGATGGCGCGGGCAGCAGGCTGACGGAGAACGGGGGCTTTTTAAGTCAAAGCTTTATCTGTGTTTTCATTTTTACATATTTCCTCGTATTTACATTATTTCTGAATATACTTCATATTTACATTATTTCTAGAAATACTACCTATTCACGTTATTTCTAGATATACTACATTTTCACTTATTTTAGATATACTACATTTTTACATTATTTCTAGATGTACTACATACAATATTTCTAGATATACTACATTTTCACTTATTTTAGATATACTACATTTTCACTTATTTTAGATATACTACATTTTCACTTATTTTAGATATACTACATTTTCACTTATTTTAGATATACTACATTTTTACATTATTTCTAGATGTACTACATAAAATATTTCTAGATATACTACATTTTCACTTATTTTAGATATACTACATTTTCACTTATTTTAGATATACTACATTTTTACATTATTTCTAGATGTACTACATACAATATTTCTAGATATACTACATTTTCACTTATTTTAGATATACTACATTTTCACTTATTTTAGATAAACTACATTTTCACTTATTTTAGATATACTACATTTTTTACATTATTTCTAGATGTACTACATACAATATTTCTAGATATACTACATTTTCACTTATTTTAGATATACTACATTTTCACTTATTTTAGATATACTACATTTTCACTTATTTTAGATATACTACATTTTTTACATTATTTCTAGATGTACTACATACAATATTTCTAGATATACTACATTTTCACTTATTTTAGATATACTACATTTTCACTTATTTTAGATATACTACATTTTCACTTATTTTAGATATACTACATTTTTACATTATTTCTAGATGTACTACATACAATATTTCTAGATATACTACATTTTCACTTATTTTAGATATACTACATTTTCACTTATTTTAGATATACTACATTTTCACTTATTTTAGATATACTACATTTTCACTTATTTTAGATATACTACATTTTCACTTATTTTAGATATACTACATTTTCACTTATTTTAGATATACTACATTTTCACTTATTTTAGATATACTACATTTTCACTTATTTTAGATATACTACATTTTCACTTATTTTAGATATATTACATTTTTTACATTATTTCTAGATGTACTACATACAATATTTCTAGAGATACTACCTATTCATATTATTTTAGATATATTAAAATTCAAATTATTTTAGATATACTACATATTCACATTATTTCTAGATGTACTGCATATTCACATCATTTTAGATATATTAAAATTCACACTATTTTAGATGTGTAGTATATTTACATTTGTTCTAGATGCACCACTCCACACCTTACAGTGTGCCTTCCCCTGTAATAAAGAGAAACAGGGACCCCATTTCCCTGCGACTCTGGCCCCCTCCACGTCTCCAAGTAAAGGTGAAAGGAACATTTCTTCCTCTCTTCTCCAAGGCCGGGAACGGTCCTTACAATCACGGTGTTCTCCTTCATTTATCGTGTGCGACATTTTACTGGTTCTCACTTCCCTCTGCATCAGGCACAGACAGTCTTCCCGGTGTGTCTCTGCATTTCTCACCTGTTTCTCCCAGTAATATTCTGGCTTTGGTGATGAGTCCCAGTTTGTCGGCCGTTCCCTAATCCGTGGGCGACCACAGGGACCCATACATGCAAGGAACCCTCAACATGACATCGCTAAAAAATGGATGTCCAGGATCCGCTTTTGTCTTTGTGCTTCCCATTTGGTCTCTCCCTGCAGCGTGCGTAGGAGTTACCCCCCTCGCCCCCCCTCCCCATGGAAATTCAATTTGTGATTTCCATAAATTTCCTGAGATCAGATAGTTTCGTGTCTTGTCCTGCTATTCCCAGCACCTAGCACAGCCCCAGCACACAGTAGGTGTTGATAATCTTATGCACACAGTAGGTACTGATAATCCTATTCCCAGCTCCTAGCACAGCCCCAGCACACAGTAGGTGCTGATAACCCTATTCCCAGCACCTAGCATAGCCCCAGCACACAGTAGGTGCTGATAATTTATGCACACAGTAGGTGCTGATAATCCTATTCCCAGCACCTAGCATAGCCCCGGCACACAGTAGGTGCTGATATTCCTATTCCCAGCACCTAGCACAGCCCCGGCACACAGTAGGTGCTGATATTCCTATTCCCAGCACCTAGCACAGCCCCGGCACACAGTAGGTGCTGATATTCCTATTCCTAGCACCTAGCACAGCCCCAGCACACAGTAGGTGCTGATAATCCTATGCACACAGTAAGTGTTGATAATCCTATTCCCAGCACCTAGCACAGTGCCAGCACACAGTAGATACTAATAAATCACGAGAGACGGCACGGCCTTGGAGGTACAGCGCTGAATTTGGGGTCACCTTCCATTCCATGTATTTACTGGCTCTCAGATCATGAGCCAATCACTTCACCCTTCTCGAGCCTGGACTCCTTATCTGTAAAAGGGGTAATAATAGCACCTGCTTCACAGGCTTGTGTGAGGGTCAGATGAAATAATATACTGAAAATGAACCTTCATGTATGTATGTAATCATTAGGTCCTGTAATTATTGTGTGGCTATTATTATTGTGTTGCTAATAATATTGTTACATTTATATTTATGTGGAGATCTTTTTATATATATTATATATACATATGGGAATATATGTAATATATTTTATATATTATTATATCTTCATATATACACATATGCATAGGTAGAAACCTATGTTAATTATATAGAAATCTCCATATAATATATCAATTATATATACATTTATAGTATATGCATAGATACTATATATGTATGTGGTATTGTATGTATGTTTGTCATATTATATACATGTGTACATCACATACACATATGTATATAAAAAGAGATCTCCATGTATATATAAATATAACAATATTATTATCAATTATATGTCTATTTATTTATTTATAAAAAGAGACGCCTCTTTCTCTCCACACACACAGATATAAAACCATAAGAGCTACACCTGTGATTTCATTGATTGAGGGGACTCCAAGAAGAGGAAAATCCCTCTGCCAGCTCAGGTTGGCACTTTCCGGGCAGTTTTGTCCTCTGGACTGTTGAGACTACGGGACTTACCCAGGCTCCCCCAGCGGCGATTTTGGTTTCTTCTAGGATTGTGGAGGGGAAGACGTACAAAGGGACATTTAGCAACTTTATAGATTTAATTTCTTAATTTTTGGTTCAGTAGCAGGGGCAGGGGCCAAGGGGAAAGGGTGGACTGAAGGGGGCAGGCCCTGATGTTGGGGGCCTGTCTCTGAGGACACTTCCAGGACCCGCCCCTTGTCCCAGTACACGTCCGGGGGCTTGGAAGGATGGGGGTGGGCGTCGGCAGGGCCGCCGGTGCTTGCCCGAGGTCTGGGTTGTGGGTGGGATTTCTTGGAGACTGGGAAGTCTGTCCCTTGAGTGGGGAGCGGGGATCCCTAATGGAGCCTCGCCCTCCCCTCTGAGACGCAGTGGGCCTCTCTATGCCCTGGGACCCAGGGCTGGGGGCGGGCGGAGACCAGGGAGGAAGAGGATGGGCGCAGGGGCCAGAGAGAGCAGCTGCTGGGGCGGGGTCACACATGCAAGGGACTTTCATTTTCTCTTTGCCCCTATTTCTTCTGGGCCCTAATTAGAGACTCTGAGCAGTTTACGGCCCATGGCTGACTTTTTATGGGGATCCTTGGCAATTACCGCCTGCCCTAAAATCAGTTTCGGTGGGGCAGGGTGGAAGGGCTTTGGCAGGGCTCTCGGCTTTGGTTTCACGAACATCTGGACGTTTGGGTGCCCGCGTGCGCTCTGGCCCTGAGTGACACCTTCCTCTCCCCTCGGTCTGCGGCCGTCCTCCCCCACACCGCCCTCCGGCCCAGCTGGGCAGACACTGCCCTCCCCGCACACGTGGGCGAAACACTCAGGGCACCCAGGCAGGGCTAGCAGAGAGGCTTCCACCGAGTCAGAGACAGAGACAGGAGAAATGAGAGAGACAGAAATGAGAGAGACAGAGACAGAGACAGAAATGAGAGAGAGAGAGACAGAGACAGAGATAGAGAGAGACAGAGACAGGAGAAATGAGAGAGACAGAAATGAGAGAGAGAGAGAGAGACAGAGACAGAGATAGAGAGAGACAGAGACAGGAGAAATGAGAGAGACAGAAATGAGAGAGAGAGAGACAGAGACAGAGATAGAGAGAGACAGAGACAGGAGAAATGAGAGAGACAGAAATGAGAGAGAGAGAGAGAGACAGAGAGATAGAGAGAGACAGAGACACAGAGAGATAGAGACAGAGACAGAGAAATGAGAGAGACAGAAATGAGAGAGAGACAGAGACAGAAATGAGAGAGAAAAAGAGAGACACAGAGACAGGAGAAATGAGAGAGAGAAAGAGAGAGACAGAGACAGAGAGAGATAACAGAGACAAGGAGAAATGAGAGAGACAGAGACAGGAGAAATGAGAAAGAGAAAGAGAGACAGAGACAGGGAAAAATGAGAGAGAGACAGAGAAAGATAACAGAGAGACAGAGATAGGAGAAATGAGAGAGAGAAAAAGAGAAACAGAAATGAGAGAGAAAAAGAGAGACACAGAGACAGGAGAAATGAGAGAGACAGAGAAAAACAAGAGGGATAGAAATGAGAGATACAGAAACAGGGAGAAATGAGAGAGAGAAAGAGAGAGACAGAGACAGAAAAATGAGAGACAGAGATGGAGAAATGAGAGACAAAGACAGGGAGAAATGAGAGAGACAGAAATGAGAGAGAGAAAGAGAGAGACAGAGAAATGAGAAAGAAACACAGACAGAGAGAAATGAGAGACAGAGAGATAATAGAGAGACAGGGAGAGAGTGGCCATCTCTGACTTTGTGATGCTCTCCCATCTCTTAATCCCGCTGGAGCCCACCCATTCAGTAGGCACTTATGAAATGCCCACCATATGCTGGCCACTGATGGAGGCAATTAGAGCTCCAGACCTGCATTCAAATCCATCCTCAGACACTTCCTAGCTGTGTGACTCTGGGCAAGAACCTTAGCCCCGTCTCAGTTTCCTCATCTGTAAAGTGGGGATGATAAGAGCACCTCCCCCCAGATTAGTTGTGAGGATCAAGCAAAACAGCATCGGTAAAATTCCTTGCACACAGTGGGCACCCCGTGGGCCCCAGCTCTCTCCCTTAGTGCCAGCGTGACCCTGGCCTCGGTTTCCCTGTTTGTAGGATGAGTGACTAGAAACCGTCCCCGCTCGCTCTCGGCTCCGAGCCGGTGGCCCCTCGATGTGGATGGATAACCAAATTTAAGGAAGATCGGCCCCTCACAAGGCCGATGTAAGCCCTGGACCCTGTACAAGGTGAGAGCGAGAGGAGCTGCTCCTCGCCCTCCAGGAGCAGACCCCACAGAGGGGAGCAGACAGACCAAGTTAAATTACACGCAGAATAGCTTTAAAAATAAACACAGGCTCACGGGGGAGGAGGTGCTGTTAGTGGGAGCACGATGAGTGGGGAGAACGAGAGGAGGCTTCTTGTGGGAGGACTCTGCAGCTGACATTTTTGGAGCTGAGTCACAGAGGATGGCACTCTGAGCGAGGGGAACAGCCTGGGCAAAGGCTTGGCGGTGAGATGAGAGTGGGGGGAGGTTATGTGCTAGAACAGGAAGACTTTGATCGGCCCTCTGGCACCAACCCACAAGCTCTCAGAGTCTCAGTTTCTCCATCTATACAATGGGAAGCACCCTTGAGAGAATATGTTCTCCACAGCTCCGAGGGCTGCTGCTGTTATCAGTAATCCGGGCTCGATTCATCTGCCATTTCTACCTGAGTGACCTTGGCACTTACTCTGATTTTAGTCTCCTCATTTGTGAAATTAAGTGGCTCATAAAAGCTTGTTGATTGATTAATTAGATGACCTCGAAGGTCCTTTTTAGCACCAAATCTGCGATCCTGCGGTTTCTGGGTGGCTCTGTGAGCCTCAGTTTCCTCCTCCCTACGAGCCTTAAATAATACCTTGCAGCGAGCCTGGGATGTTCCGTGAACAAGAAAGCGCCCACTGTGCGCCAGGCCCTGCCAGCCTTCCAGGGGCTTCCCTTCTGCTGCGGGAGGGGGCTCGTGGGCAGAGGGCGGGGGGTCAGTGATGAGAAAACCGCTTGGCTCGGAGCCGGTGGAGGAGGACGCAGCCCCTGCCCGGCCCACGAGAAGCTTCCCAGCCCAGTGTGCTTGGGGCCCCGGAGCCTTCCCCACCAGGACCCCCGCCCAGGCCGGCTCTGCCCGCTGACCTTCCCGAAGGACTCCCCGACTCTCCGGTCCCCCAGCGGCTGCCTCGGGCTGCGGGCCGAGGCGTCCGGGCCAGCCCTGTGCCAGCGCCTCTGTGCCCCGCTTGTCCCTCTGCACCCTTGGCCGTGGCTGCCTTCGTCCTCCTCCCGCTCCGGCCGCCTGTCCAGCCAGCTCCCGGGCCCAGGTGAGCCTTGGGAGGCCTGGGAGAAAGGGCCTCCAAACCTTCCTTGGAAGGGTCGGGGACCCCGAAACTGGAGATCCGGAGACCATGTAAGGCACCAGAGGGAGAAGGCGCCTGGGTTTCCAAGGACTGATTAGATGGCACGCCAAGTGTATTAAATTTTGCAGACATTTTAACAGCAATATGCTAGATAGTTGGGTGTCCCCTGAGGCGGCTGGATTTTTTATATCCTTCACAGAAGGTCAGAACCCTCTTCTGCCTCCCCTCCCCTTTATGTTCCCCCCGCCTCTCTCTCTCTCTCTCTCTCTCTCTCTCTCTCTCTCTCTCTCTCTCTCTCTCTCTCTCTTATTCTCCCTTATTTTCTCTCTATCATTCTGTCTCTGATTTTCTGTCATTCTCTTCTCTCTTTCTCTCTTCCCTCTCTCATTCTCTTTTTCTCATTCTCTTGTTCTCTGTCTTTCCCTCTGTCTCTCCTTCTCTCTTATTTTCTTTCTCTCATTCTCTCATTTTCTCACATTCTCTTTCATTCTCCCTTATTTTCTCTCTCTCTTTTTTCCTTATTTTCTTTGTCTCTCATTCTCTCTCTATTAGTCTCTTGTTCTCTGTCTCTGTCTCTCTCTCCCTCTCTGTCATTCTCTTTCTGTGTCTCCTTCTCTCTGTCTCTCTTATTTTCTCTCATTCTCTTTTTCCGCTCTCTTTTTCTTCTCTCTGTCTCTGTCTCTGTCTCTGCCTCTGTCTCTCTGGCTCTGTCTCTCTGTTGTCTCTTTTTGTTTGTCTCTCTGTGTGTCTGTCTTTTTCTGTGTCTTTCTCTGTATTTCTCTCTGTCTCTCTGCCTCTTTCTGTGCCTCTGTCTCTCTGTCTCTGTCTCTCTCTCTCTCTCTGAATCTCTTTGTCTCTGTCTCTTTTTCTCTCTGTGTGTCTCTCTCTGTGTCACTTTGTCTCTGTCTCTCTGTCTCTGTCTCTTTCTCCGCCCCCTTCTCCCTTTTTCTTTCCTCATCCTCCTCCATCAGAGACCACTCTCAGCTCTCTGCAGAGGAGGATCTTTCTCTGGGTTCCCTTAAGATACCGGGGTCTCTCTCTGTGGGGGGGTTCTCAGTTTTAGGAATGACTACAGACTATGGGGCTCAGTTTCAGTCTCCTTACACTCCCCCCACCCACATTTCCGAGATTGCTGCAACCCCCCCCCCTCCCGCTGCTCTCTCCCCTCCTTATTTTTATAGGAAAAAAAGGCAGGAAAAGAATCCATCTGGCGTATGAATTATTGAAATGGCTCAACTCTGTTCCTGTTTCTGCTGTTTGTTCTCAGCCCTCCCCCGTCCCCTCCCCCCAGGGCATCTGGGGTTCTGAGCTGAGCATGTGGGCGTTCTTGGGGGGTTCTGAGCGGAGGGAGCCGGGCCGTCCCGTGGGCTCTGGGCCAGCTTGTCGCGCCCTCCACGAGAAGCCTGGACCGGCCCGGGCCTCCCTTGTTACAGAGCAGAACCTGAGGTCCGCGGGGGGGGGGGGGGGAGCGGTCCGGGCTGCTCTCTGCCCAGCACTGGGGGCCCAGCCTGCGCTCCCCCACGTCACAGATCGCCGCGGATTTGTCTGGGACCTCTCGGGGAACATCTGTTCTTCATCCCCGCCTTTTGCAAGCTCCCCTCTTCTCCAAGGTTCGGCTGAAGGGCCTCTTCCTTCACGTCCCCCCAGTTTTCAGGCGTTCCCCCAAATCGCTTCGCATGTCACGCCCGACTCCTCCTGGCCCCGTCTGGGATTTTCCTGGCTACGTTACTGGAGGGATTGGCCATCTCCTTCTCCTGCTCATTTTACAGATGGGGAAACTGAGGGAAACAGCGCGCAGCGGCTTGCCCAGGGTCACGCAGACAGCGTCTGAGGCTGGATTTGGATTCGGGTTCCCTACTGTCCTACCCTTACATTTAAATTTTAAAATTCAGATTCACGTGTCTGTGACGTGTTGCTTCTCCCCAGCAGAGTTTTTTGTTTTTGTAAACCCAGGACCTGACATACAGTCGATGTTTAATGAATGCCGATGGAGCGAATTAAGTTGAACTGATATGTGTCTTAGCATGACCCCATGCCGGGTTCTGGGGGACACGCTCCTTGTGCTCGGGGGATTGGCCTTTTAAAGGGGGAATATACACATGGAGAAACCGCCACGTTGCTGGAGTGGAGAATAGGAATGGCGCTCAGTGCCTCCGGCCCCTTTTCTGAGAAGTGCCGTCCGGCACTGGGGGGAGAACTCCCCGCACCGGGAGTTCCATGTGCCTGCGGCCCCTCCCCCTCATGATGATTATTGTTATTATGGAGGGGGGGGAGGGACCAGAAAGGGCTTGATGGAGGAGGGGTCCCCGGGTTTGGGGCAGGTAAAGTAGCCTGGGGACCACTGCGAGGATCAGGCATTGGGGGATGGCGGATCTGTGGCTTCCCCCCCAAGGCCCTTCTGCCCACAGCGGCTTGGCCCTGGTTCGGGCCCAGTGCCAGTCCCGGACGCGGTGCTCCGGCAGCCCCCGCCCCTCTCTCTGCGCCCCGCTGCGGTCCGAGGCCAGTCCCCCAGCCCGGGATGCTCCTCGGGACCGTCCGCGCCTGTCCTGGGCCCTGACACAGTCGCCGCTGTCCCCGTTTGCAGAGGGCGCCGTAGGCAGTCCGAGGATGGTCTCTCTGTGACCGCCCCCGTCCACCCCCAGGACCGGCCAGAGGCCGCCGGCTCCCCGGGTTCCAGGGCCTGAGCGGCCTTCAGGAGAAACGTGCGGGCTACCGGCGGCCGTCTCTTTAAAACCGTTTAGAGGGAAAACATGGAACTTCAGTACATTAATTCTGATGAAATGGGTCTCCAGACGACAGACTGATCTATAGTCCTTCCCACCAGGCAGCTTCCCTCGCTCCTCCTGCCCCTCTGCCCAGCCGGCGGTCATCGCCCACGTTCCCCCGCTGCGGCGGAAGCCACCTGGGCTCACTGGCCAAGGGCCTTCCCAGCCGGGGGGTGAGGGGGCTGGCGATGGGGGCTGGGGGGCACGCGGTCCCCACCTGGGAGAGGTCAGTCTGGGTGCCCCCCAGGGAAGACGCCCCCCGGATAGAGGGCAAGGGTCGGAAAGGACAGCAATAAGGGGGTGTCATACACAACCCTTAACTGTGCGTTTTATATATGTATACACACACACACACACACACATATATATATAATGTATTAATTATAAATTTTATGTGTGTGTGTTATACATACCTCTTAACTGTTCCTTTGATATATATATGTGTGTGTGTATTTATATATATATGTATACATATATACTTATAGACACACACACATAAATTAAGGTAGCCACAGGGACCAGCTCCCCTTCAACAACAAGAGATCTGTGATCTATACACACACACACACGTATATGGACAGAGAGAGAGAGAAATTAGGAGCCAAAAAGGGAAAACGGGAGCCGCTGGCACCAGGAGCGCGTGTGTACGTGCAGATCTCTCGGTTCTTTATGTGTGACCCCTTTCCGTGGCAGGAAGGCAGGAGAGTGTCCAGCACCCAAAGCCGACGCGGATAATTAGATATTTATACCCAGTAAAACTGCTTGCTGCGGACGTCGCTCTCCTTGGTGTGAATCCTCGGCTCCGGACGACTTCCAGTCGGGAGCTTGGGGGGCGGCGTTTGGCGCTCAGTTTTACGCCATGAAGTAGCGGCACGTTTAGGGTTGCCCGCCTGTTCATTTTGGTTGTCGTTGCGAACGTCTGCCCCGCCGTGCCAGCGTAAATAGTTGGCTTTTCTGGTGAATTTTAAATGTTAATTTAATCGGGCCCCCTTGGGTGTGAGCCGGTCCCAGACTGCCCCGACAAAGGGCCAAACAATCCATCTGTCAATCAGCTAGCAACGATTAAGCCCTTTCTGTATACGTGAGCCCTTGGAGGAGACTCTAGGGATACAAAGAAAGATTTTTTAAATCCTTGTCCTCGAGGAGCTTACATTCTAAAAAGGGAGACGTGTCTAGAGTAGGTACGGAAAGCTCCCTGTGGAGTAGATGGAAGTAACCACGATGGCTTTGGGGCTCAGAAGGAGCTGGGGTAGAGCCCTGGCTCTGGCAGCAAGAGGGCCTGTTTATTATCTGGCCAAGTTGTTGAGCCTCAGCCCCTTCATCTGTAAAATAAAGGGGAGTTTGGACAGTATGACCTCCGAGCTGGCCCCTTTCAGCTCCGTGCTTCTTATTTGCGAGATAACTGCATTAATGGGACCGTTTGTTCGTTCTGTGCGCCCATTTCTCTGAAGAACACACAGACACACACATCTCTAGAACTTCAGCTTAATATTTTTTCTATTTATTTTTTACTGAAACTTTCTCTTTTCAAACCATATGCGTGAATAATTTCATCACTGACCCTTGCAAAACCTTCTGTTCCAAATTTTCCCCTCCCTTCCCCTCACCTCCTCCCCTAGACAGCAAGTAATCCATGTTAAACATGGGCAGTTCTTCCATACATGTTTCCACGTTTATTATGCTGTGCAAGAAAAATCAGCTCAAAAAGGAAAAAAAAGAAACAGAAAACGAAATGCAAGTGAACAACAAAAAGAGCGAGAAAGTTATGTTATGATCCGTCCTCAGTTCCCACCATCCTCTCTCTGGGTGCAGATGGCTCTCTCCATCACCAAACCTTTGGAACTGGCTTCAGCTAAAAATCTAGTCCTTATACAGCACGTTAAAGTTCAGGAAGCACTTTTTAAAGCTTGCCATGTTTGATCCTCACAAGGACTCGGGGAGAAAGGTGCTGTTATTATCCCCATTTTACAAATGAGGAAACTGAGGCAGGAAGCGGTAGCTCAGCTGGCCCAGAGTCACACAAACAATAAGTAGCTAAGACAGTATTTGAACTCAGGTCTGCTTGACTCCAGGCCCAGTCACCTAATTGGTCCTGCCTCATTTTTCCTCCCTTTGCTGAGCAGGAACCAACCCCCGGACAATGTTATATCCCAGCTTATCTGGCTGCTCTTCAGAGGGAGAACTCCTTTATATGTCTGAGCTTGAGGGGGAGGGGGCTTTGCCTGACATATCACAGAGTCCTGGAAAGTCAGAGCTGGGAGGCCCCTTAGAACCCAGGAGGTCAGGGCTGGGAGGGCCCTTAGAACCCGGGAGGTCAGGGCTGGGAGGGCCCTTAGAACCCGGGAGGTCAGGGCTGGGAGGGCCCTTAGAACCCGGGAGGTCAGAGCTGGGAGGCCCCTTAGAACCCAGGAGGTCAGGGCTGGGAGGGCCCTTAGAACCCGGGAGGTCAGAGCTGGGAGGGCCCTTAGAACCCGGGAGGTCATAGCTGGGAGGGCCCTTAGAACCCGGGATGTCAGAGCCGGGAGGGCCCTTAGAACCCAGGAGGTCAGAGCTGGGAGGGCCCTTAGAACCCAGGAGGTCAGGGCTGGGAGGGCCCTTAAAACCCAGGAGGTCAGAGCTGGGAGGGCCCTTAGAACCCAGGAGGTCAGAGCTGGGAGATCCCTTAGAACCCGGGAGGTCAGGGCTGGGAGGGCCCTTAGAACCCAGGAGGTCAGAGCCGGGAGGGCCCTTAGAACCCGGGAGGTCAGAGCTGGGAGGGCCCTTAGAACCCGGGAGGTCAGAGGTGGGAGGGCCCTTAGAACCCGGGATGTCAGAGGTGGGAGATCCCTTAGAACCCGGGAGGTCAGAGCTGGGAGGGCCCTTAGAACCCGGAGGTCAGAGCTGGGAGGGCCCTTAGAACCCGGAGGTCAGAGGTGGGAGATCCCTTAGAACCCGGGAGGTCAGAGCTGGGAGGGCCCTTAGAACCCGGGAGGTCAGAGGTGGGAGATCCCTTAGAACCCGGGAGGTCAGAGCTGGGAGGGCCCTTAGAACCCAGGAGGTCAGAGCTGGGAGGGCCTTAGAACCCAGGAGGTCAGAGCTGGGAGGGCCCTTAGAACCCAGGAGGTCAGAGCTGGGAGGGCCTTAGAACCCGGGATGTCAGAGCTGGGAGGGCCTTTAGAACCCAGGATGTCAGGGCTGGGAGGGCCCTTAGAACCCAGGAGGTCAGAGCTGGGAGGGCCCTTAGAACCCAGGAGGCCAGAGCTGGGAGGGCCCTTAGAACCCGGGAGGTCAGGGCTGGGAGGGCTTTTTAAAGCCCAGGTGTCAGAGCTCTGCTTGCCTCAGGGCAGAGGCTGGGAGCTGCAGTTGCTTCCTAAGGTTCCTAGCTGTCCCAGAGTGCAGGGGCTGCTTCCAGGACAGGGGGCTGCAGACCAGAGCGAAATGACTGAGACTTCTTGCCCGTGCTGTGGGTCAGACTTGGGGTACCTGAGAGCCCCCCCCACCTTGGGAGGCCCTGCCCCTAGTCCAGCATCTCGACAAAGCTGGCTCAGGCTGCCCAGGGAAGGGGGCCAAGGCGTAACTGAAAAGCACGGGAACTAGGTCGGGCCTTTCCCACGAGCTGAGGATCAGAATATATTTTCACCAGAAACGACATTTGGATGAAAGGGGAGGAGGGAGCCAGCTGCCCGCGGCCTGGGGACGGATCGGGGCAGTGGGGAGCCCAGGCCCCGGGACAGTCCCCTCGGCCCTCCCGCCTCCGTCCGGGTCTGCGCCGAAGCCAGAGCCGAGGCCGGCCCGGGGCTTGGACCTTTGCAGGCAAGAACCCGAGGCCTTCTGAGGCCGGCGAGGGGAGAAGGAGAAGGAGGGTTGAAAAGGTCTGTTACCCCAAGTAGTAGCAGCATAATTACATAGCACGCTCTCGGTGGAAATAGACAGCTCGGGGAGCGCAGCTGGGGCTGCTGGCTGTCACCGTCACATGGCGCGCCTCCCCCTTTGCCTTTTCTCACTCTTCTCTCCCCCACCCCTTGCCCTTCCCCACCCACACCAAGGGCACTGCCCTCTGGAAGAGCACGCGGCGGCTGGCGTGGGCTGCCGGCTCCCAGCGCGGGGCGGGCGCGGATTGTGTCGGAGCCGCAGGAACACTCAGGGACTCCCCGGCCCACAGCCCTGCCTGTTACTGACCCCAGGCCCTGGTCCGGAGCTAAGTGTCCCCCCGCCCCCACCCAGTGGCCCTGAATCTTGGGGCTTTCTGCTGGTTCCCTCCTTTCTCTCCTTTTCTTCCATCTCGTCTGTCTTTTTAGCCCTTCCTCCTTCCCTTAATCCTTCCTTCTTTCCTTTCTTCCTTCCCTCCTTCCTTCCTTCCTCCCTTCTTCTTTCCTTCCTTCCTTCTTCACTCCTTCCTTCCTTCTTCCTTCCTTCCTTCCTTCCTTCCTTCCTTCCTTCCTTCCTTCCTTCCTTCCTTCCTTCCTTCCCTCCTTCCTCCCTTCCTTCCTTCCTTCCTCCTTCCTTCCTTCCTTCTTCCTTCCTTCTTCCTTCCTTCCTTCCTCCTTCCTTTCCTTCTCTCCTTCCTCCCTTCCTTCTCTCCTTCTTTCCTTCTTTTTTTCCTTCCTTCCTTCTTTCCTTCCTTCCTTCCT
>NC_067400.1:595185035-595197535 GCF_016432865.1 Antechinus flavipes
TAATGGATGTGGCTGGGGGGAGAGCGGATGCCTCATTGATTGCCAGGCGGCTATATTTATCCGCCATCAGGTCCGCGGCCCCGGCAGCTGGATGGCGCAGGGATAAATAAATGGCCACTGAAATATTCATGAGCTGCACATTCAAGTCCGTGGCTGGGGGGGGGGGTGCCCCACCCGCAAAGGGCCTTCTTTCCCTTCCTTTCCCACCCTCCGCAGAGAGCTTTCTCCTTCCAAGAAATCCCGGGCCCCCCTGGCCCCCCACAAAGCCAGCCTCCGCCTGGAGACCCCCGGTGAGAGAGCTCCCGTCCCCGGCCCCTCTCCCGCCAAAGCCCCCCAGCAGGGCTCTGGAGGGCCGGGCCCTCTTTCCGGAGGGTCCCGCGGTCGGTCACCGGACAGGCCCCGGCTGCGAGCTCGCTGGGGGCCAGGCCGAGTCCGGCCCCTCCTGCTGACCCGGCCGTCACAGAGCGCGCGGAGTTACCTCTCTGTGCCGGGGGCCACAGCCCCGCTCTGTCGGAGCCGGAGAAATCCAAGCCCCGAGGGAACGAGGGGGGCGAAGGAGGGAACCCGAGTCCTAGAACTTACGGAGACTAAGGGGAAGGACAGGCTGGCGTGTGTTAGGGCGTGAGGTTCCCCTTTACTTGTGCTTCTGTGCATCTCTCCCGGAGAGCGAGAGCTTCCTGAGGGCAGGGACGGCTTCTCCTTTGTCTGGAGCAAAGGACTGACTGATCCAAAGAGAAAGCAAGAAAGCGGGGCTGCTCCCGGGGGTCCCGTCCCCCCTCTGACCGCCCTGTAACCGTACAGAGGCTGACTGAGGGGAGGGGGCAGGGAAGGCTCCCAGCGGGGTCCCAGGGCTGCCCCCTGGGGGTCCCGTCCCCCCTCTGACCGCCCTGTAACTGTACAGAGGCTGACTGAGGGGAGGGGGCTGCCCCCCGGGGGTCCCGTCCCCCCTCTGACTGCCCTGTAACCGTACAGAGGCTGACTGAGGGGAGGGGGCAGGGAAGGCTCCCGGCGGGGCCCCCTTTTCAGGCCTGACCTCTGTGCCCCTGGCTCCGGAGATTGTGTGGGGGGCTTGTCAGGGCTCCGGGGTCTGGGCTGGAGAGCGTAACCAGAAAAAGCCCCCAGGGCTCTCCAAAGGTCGCAGGGGGCTGCCCCCGTGCCCGGGCCCGTGAGAGCGGCCTTCCCTCCTTGCCCCACGCCCCGGACTCCGGCCGGTGCCCGCGGCAGCTTGCCAGTGGTTTGTGGTCCACCTCGGCCCCCGCGCGGTCCCAGGCCCACTCCTCGCTCCTCCCCTCCTGCACCTCCGGTGTCCTGAGCGGCCGGCAGCCTCTCGCTGGCAGCCTGACAGGTTACCGCCTTGTGAAACAAGGGGGTGAGCTCTCCGGGCCTCCTCGGCCTCCTCGATTCCAGAAGGCGGCAGGAAACTGGCGCGGCCTGTTCTGGAGCCGGATCGGGGCCAGGGAGTGAGAGGGCGCCGTTTGGGTGGCCGGCGGTGCCCGCCTGGGAGGGCGCCCTCCCCAGCCCGCCCGGCCTGCCCGCGCCCGGCGCTGCCGGGATGGTACCTGTCCGCCCATTCTCTGGCCAGGGCCCAAGGCCCATGGGCAAGGGGACCTCGGAAGGGTCTCTGCCAGGTGGCATTTGGGCAGGCCCAGAAACCAGCTGGCACCATTAGCCGAGGGCACTGAAGAGCAGGGGGTACATAGGAGTCGGAAGGCTTGACTTGAGAGTGGGGGAACTCGGGTCCAAATCCTGCCAGATTTTTGGTCAAACCACTAAATTTCTCAGCCCTTTCATCTGTAAAATAAGGTGGGGGGCTGGGTAACCGTGGGCAAGTCACTTCACCCAATTGCCTCAGCCAAAAAATGAAACAAAACCAGGGGCTGGCCCAGATGCCCGCCGAGCCTGTGAGCCCTTCGTCCACGAGTCCGTGCATCCCTCGCCCCGGGCTTGGGACCTGGAGCCCTTGGGCCGGAAAGCAGATGCCCCTCTCCCCACCTTGGCAGGAGAGCCCCCGCAGCCCTTCCCGGCCGGAAAGTTTGAAGCAAAGCAACTTCGGAGAGGGTCCTGGGCCGGCGGGGCCCGGCCGAGCAGGCTGGCGGGCGCCGGGGGCGGAGGGAGGCGGCCCGAGCCTGACTGCGCCGGGCCCCCCATCCCCTCCGCGCGCCCCATCCTCGCCCGCCTTAGCAGGCGCCTCTTTCGTCAGCTCAGAATGCAGCTTGGGGCCCGTGGCGGTTCAACCTTTCCCTCTCCCAGAGCCCCGGTCTAATCAACCCCTATAATTTATGCAGAAAATATGATTTATATTTAATTTCACCACACTTGCATTGTTAATTTGAGATGTAATTAACCCGTCGCCATGACAACTAATTTTGTGATGCCGTAAATTACCGCCGTCTTTTCATCAAAATTCAGTTACTTTGGCTCCTGTGTGCAATGTACTGATGCAATTAGGTTGCTAAGGGCAACTCCAAAGTGTTCAATTTCTTTTGTGCAACTGCAACGGGTAGACACTCTTTCCCGTACCCTCTGGGTCCCCGGGCTTTGGGGCGGGAGTCAGGGGTGCGGGAGCCGGCCCCGGAGAAGTGCTGCTGGAGCCCCGCAGGCCCAGCCCGCCCTGCGCCCCCCGCCCGCCACCATCTTCTGCTCTCCAGTAATTGTTTCTAACCGGCGGCCCCCCATCCTCCCCTCTCCTGCCGGGCAGCCGGGGGGACGCCCCTCAGCCCCAGGCCCCCAGCTCCCCACTTCCCTCTCCCGGCCACTTTTTTTGGTGGGGAAGTTGAAGAGAGAAATCACGCCTTTATTTCTTTTCTCCTGGTGTCTAACTTGCTTATAGAGATCTTTGCTTCTCCCTCTCCCTCGTTCTCTTTTTTCTTTATTTAAAACAAAAACCCTCTGTGTTGCTTTTGTCACGTTAATTCCCATTTTGCCAACACCAGGGGCCCAGGCAGACGAGTTACCAAGGAACACAAAATTTTAATTAGTGTATTTTAATCATTCAGGCTTTCCGAGCTAATCCACATGCCCCAGAGAATTCCCGAGATGCAGCATTTCCCTGCTTCACCATTTATTGTTGAGTCTATTATAATTACTGTTAGCAGGTGGGGACTGGGAGATGTTTATTATGAGTTTTTCATCTTTACTATAATTACCGAAAAAAACAAAATAAAAAGATGTCGTCGTATTTTGTTTCCTAGATTTTTTTTCTAGAGGAGGGTCTGGCGGTGGGATTTTTCCCCCTCCCCACTTCTTCCCAGAAAGGTGACTCAGAGTTTCTCCTCTGGAAGACAGGGTTTCTCAGGCGCTTGGGAAGGAGCCGTGCTCAGCCCTGATTGGGCCCACGAGACACCGGCAGCTGCCGCCCGGCGCACGGCTGGTGGGTGTGCCCCGCTTTGGGTCACACCGACTGGGGCCCGGCCGGGCGGGGAGAGGCGGAGAGCGGTGGCTCCTCCTAGGAGCGGGGGTGAATTTTAAGCGGGCCCGGCTGCCTGTGCCGGGAAGGGTCACTTGGGGCTGGGAGGATGGACTGTGGGGCCTCCCACTTCACGGTGGGGAAACTGAGGCGCAGAGCGGTTCCTGACTTGCACAGTGTGCCTTAGACAACCTCCATTGAGAACTTGTCATCCTCCCCCACTCCCCGCCCTCCCCAAGGGCCGCTGTGCCCTGGAGACCTCACACCTTGTCAACCCCAGGTTCTCCGAGTCCTGAATCTCCCCTCCAGGCTGAGTGGTCTCCACCTCGTCTGAGTGAGCCCCGAGGGCTCCAGGCCCCCCCCCCCGGGCAGAAGGCCTCCAGAGGGCAGCTTCCCGAGGCTCCGTCTCCTGGGGGCGAGGGCTGGCTGGCAAAGGGTCTCCAGGGCAGCAGCTCAGGCTTTACTGCGCACTCCGGGCTGAGCGCTGGGGATAGAAAAAGCCAAGGGGGCCCCTGCCCTCGAGGAGCTTCCAGGTTAACGGGAGCCCCTAGAACTTAAGGCTGGGAGGGCTCTTACAGCACCTCAGCTAACGCGGTGAGAGACTGAGGTCCAGAGAGGTTCTGTTCTCCTGGAAGTCCTTTCCTATCCTCCGCCTGTGCATCTGTCCATCCATCTCTCCTTCCATCCTTCATCAGGCCGTACTTCCATCCATGCTTCCACCAATCCATCTGTCTATCCAAAGTCCATCTTTCTACCTGTCATCATTCTTCAGTGCTTTCACCTGTTCACCCTTCTCTCCATCCATCCATCCTTCCATCCTTCCATCTGTCCATCCTTCCATCCGTCCATCCGTCCATCCTTCCATCCGTCCATCCGTCCATCCGTCCATCCGTCCATCCGTCCATCCGTCCATCCGTCCATCCTTCCATCCGTCCATCCTTCCATCCGTCCATCCGTCCATCCTTCCATCCGTCCATCCTTCCATCCGTCCATCCGTCCATCCTTCCATCCGTCCATCCTTCCACCCGTCCATCCGTCCATCCGTCCATCCGTCCATCCTTCCATCCGTCCATCCTTCCATCCGTCCATCCGTCCATCCTTCCATCCGTCCATCCTTCCATCCGTCCATCCGTCCATCCTTCCATCCGTCCATCCTTCCATCCGTCCATCCGTCCATCCTTCCATCCGTCCATCCTTCCATCCGTCCATCCGTCCATCCGTCCATCCTTCCATCCGTCCATCCTTCCATCCGTCCACCCTTCCATCCGTCCATCCGTCCATCCTTCCATCCGTCCATCCTTCCATCCGTCCACCCTTCCATCCGTCCATCCGTCCATCCGTCCATCTGTCCATCTGTCCATCCTTCCATCTGTCCATCCTTCCATCCGTCCATCCAGTTTTCCAGACACTCATTCCCCAAACTCTACTAATGTTTGCTCCCGTGAGCCGGGCCTGTCCCAGTCATTAAAGGGAAAACAGCAAAGCCAGCCTCTGCCCTCAGGGAGCTTCCTTATTCCCCGGCCCCCCGTGCGTGACTGTGGCCCAGCAGAATGTGGCGGGGGCCCACTGTGTGAAGGGTTCTGGGGAACGGGGCCCTCTCTCCAGGTTCATCGGGGAGGGGGAGGAGGATCGGGGGGAGCCTCGGGGGCCTCCGGCACGGGGCTCCTGGGAGAATCGCCCCCCCTTCCCCGTCCCGTTCTCCCAGGCACGGCCAGCTCTTAAAGCCAGTCCACTTTCTCCATGAGGATTTTCAAGTTTTCCTGGAAAATTCCACATCTCGGCACTAGGGCCAAGCCCAGGGCTCGGGGGCCAGAAGAGGCCCGGCAGTGGGAGGGTGTTCCTTCCCCCGGGGCCCTGGCGGGGCGGGCAGCTGGCGTGTCCCCGAGAAGAGCGGTGGCCGGCCCCCCTCCTGGCCCCGGCCCCGGCCCCCCCCACAAGGTCTGGCCCAGAGGAGCCTCTCGGAGCTTCCCAGGCCGGAGTTGGGAGGCCCGGGACCGCCACGTTTGCCCCCCGAGCCTTCCTTTCCCCGCACCTCGGCTGGCAGAACGGCCCCCTGTAACTCAGGTAGCCAAGAAGCAGCACGTGGCTCTCGGGGGCATCTCACCGGGCACCTGAAGGGGCTCTGAGGGAGCGCCAGCTCCGTGCCCCCTGCCCCCGCTCTCCACAGCCTTCCTAAGGGGAGGGGGCCCTCCCGGTGCTCCTGCCGCCCCCACTCTGCTCCTGTTGCGGCTTCACCCGCTCCGGGCCGCGGGCCTCAGTTTCCCCGCGCGCTGCGCGTCGGGGGCTGGGAAAGAGGCGGGCGCGGCTGCCCTCTGCTCTCGCCCACCTGCCCGCCGCCCCACAGCGGGGAAGGCTGCGGCAGACAGCGGGCTTTGTCCCGTCCCCGCGGCGGGGGGGGCGCCCCGAGAGCGGGAGAAGAAAGCGGGCCGCGGGGCCGCGCTGGCAGGGGACGGCCCGCGGTCGCCCCCCTCTCGGCGGCGGCCGGCTTTCCCAACTTTTCCCATCCCGGCCCCGCTGGAACAAAGGGCCCCCGGCCCCGTGTGCCGGGCCTGGCCCAGCAAGGGGACACACCAGCGCGCCTTTATTGAGTCCTCAGGCTCCGGCGAGGCACTCCATTAAAAAGCCATTCGCTTTTGTGGCCGCGCGGCCCCCAGCTGGCCCACCTCTCATGTGACGTTCGGTCACAGTTGTAAAACAACAGCACACAGAGCTGCCGAGGACCGGGCCTGGTTTTCAGGCGGGGGTCTCCATGGCAACCCCCCGTCAATCACCCCTCAGGAGCGCTTTAACCTGACCAAGGGGGGAAATCGGAAAATTTAAAAAGAAAAAAAATCGCCGGGAAAAGAAAGGCCAGGGGGGAGAGGGGAGAGCGCGGCTGGGCAGCCGCTGGGAGGGGAACAATTCCGAGTTTCTGGGGGGTTGGCGAGCGGGCCGGAGCCGGAGAGGCGGTTTGACCATCTGGACGCCGAGGACCGAGCGGGCGAGAAGGGCTTCGAGGGGACGGCTCCTCCCCAGGCCTTGGGGGGAGCGGGGGGGCCCGGGGGCCCAGCTCCAGCCCCGTGGGAGCACGGCCCTCGGACAGCCCCGGCTCTCCCCTCAGCGCTGCCCACCCCTGGCCCGGCCCTGAGTGCCACTCGGCACCTGGCGCGAAGCCAGGGGGCATCTGAACCCTCCTAGCGGGGCCTGGTGCCAGGGGGACAGCCCCTCGGCATGTGGCCCGGTGCCCGCCGTGGCAGCACCAGCTAAGGGGAGAGGGGGCGACCCCGAGGCAGCGGGACCGAGGAGGTGGCGGGGGGCAGCGGGCGTGCCCGCCACGGGGTCCGACCCGGTGCCAGGGGATGCCAGCGCCGCGCATGTGGCTTCTCGCCAGGGGCGTGCTCCGTGTTGGCACAGGGCCGGGCGGGCACACCGGACCCCCCCACCCGCCTGGCCAGGGGCCAGGGACGCCACAGGTCCCGGGCTCTGCCGCTTGTGCCCGGCACAATCCGGGCCAGGAGGTGGCCCGTGCCCGCAGCTGCCGCCTCTGCCCCCCAAGGAAGCTCGGGGGAAGGAGAAGGCGGCCCCGTGTCTGCCCCAGGGGAGGCACCGCGCCTCGGTGGGGGTCTCGTCCGTGGGACAGCGCAGGGCCCGTCTCTCAGGCCGCGGTCGGGGCTGGGGGCTCTCCCCGAGGAAGGCGAAGCCGGGCAGTTGGGGCAGAGTGGGAGCCCCTGGAGGCCGGGCCCGGAGGAGGGCCAGCTCCGGGGCCGGGGGCGGCCTCCATAAGTGCCTGATGAGACGGAGCCTCCGGGGCATCTCCGGCTGGGGCGAACTAAGGGGACCCTGAGCAGTCGGTTGGGGCGGCCCTGACATACCGAGAAATAGCCAGCCAGCCTCGGCCCGATCTCTCCGGGGGGAGCTTGGGATCCGCCGGGATCCACTGAGGAGTCCTGAGGGAGGCTCTCTGGATCTACAGAGACTCGGCCTGAATCAGTCCTTACCCTCAGGGAGCTCGCACTCTAATAGCAGAGGGTCGCAGTGTGCACTGGTGGGAATGCGAGGGGCAGGGGCAGCGGTGCTTCAGGGGGCCGGGCCCTGCAGGACCCCGAGAGCTTCATTACCCTCCCCTGCCTCTCAGACCCCCCTCGTTCTGCCTTTGTCCGCCCTGGGGGGCTGGGCCCTGAACCCCCCCCGACGTCCCCCTCCTTTCTCTTCCCTCCCTGCGACAGCCCTGAGGGGGGGTTCTGGCCTTAGCCCCCTGGTCTGTCCGCCCCCCTTCACGCCCCCTTCTCTGCCTCCTTTCGGGGGAGGCCCCGGTGTCTCTGCCGTGGTTTCCGTGGCATCTTCGCGGTGACTCATTCTGAGCAGTTAGCACCCGGACTCCCCTCCCTCGGGGGTGCCCCCGCTCCGGGGCTTCCGGCCCACAGCCCCCCTTCCGGCCAGGAGACCCCCTTCCCGCAGCCTTCTTCTTCTGTATACCCCAGGGAACCCCCGAAGGGGAGGAATCCTGAAAATCTGCTGCTGTAGAAAGCTGGCACCAGACCCAGGCAGGGACTGCTCGGTGCCAGAGTCTAGCAAGATGTTGGCGAGGGCCCTGTTCTCTGTGCCCAGCGCTGCTTTGGGGCTTCCCTCAGCTCAGCGTGGGGTAGCCGGGCAGGAGGTGGCGTCCCCTGGCTCCCAGACACCAGCCCCTCCTGTCACCCCCGGGAAAGTCTCACAGCATAAGGGGAAACGGGGGCACAGAACAAAAACCGGGAAAGCAAGGGAGCCTCGGAGACTCTTTAGCCAGGATCTCGGTAGAGAAGTCTATTGCCTCCCCCTCCCCAGTATTGTGCCAGCAGAAGAGGGGATTCTGAGCTGAGGCTGTCCTTGACAAGGCTGTGTCTGAATAGTGCTCCCCCCTTCCCTGCTCCCTGCCCCCTCTGCTGCCATCCCTGCTGTCCTGGGCCCCGAGGGCCCCCATTCCCTGCCCCCTCTGCTGCCATCCTGCTGTCCTGGGCCCCGAGGGCCCCCATTCCCTGCCCCCTTTACTCCCATCCTGCTGTCCTGGGCCCCGAGGGCCCCCCTTCCCTGCTCCCTGCCCCCTCTGCTGCCATCCCTGCTGTCCTGGGCCCCGAGGGCTCCCCGTTCCCTGCCCCCTCTGCTGCCATCCTGCTGTCCTGGGCCCTGCAGATTCCCTCCCAGGTGTGAGAGATGCCATCCTTAGTCTGGTCGAGGTGGCAGGCAGGGGCACCCACAAGGGCATCCATCTCTGCTGAATCCCCTTCTGCTTTCTGTACTTGGATCTGTGTTCAAATGCTGCTTCTGCGAGTCACTGTCTGTGGCCCCTTAACCTCCCCCGGCTCTGGCTCTCTCACCTGTGAGAGCGGTAGTTGCACTAAGCCACCTTTGCCAGGCCCACAACGCTGGGCCTGTTTCCTCATCTGTACAACGCAGGACTTGCCTTAGCCTCTGACGGGCCTTCCAGCAATATCTCTGGAACTTGGGCCCTTGCTCGGATCAGAGCCGTAACTAGGGGGAGGCAGCTAGGACTTTTCCCCAGGGCAGCGATTAGAGAAGGCGCTGTCAGCCCTCAAAGTGTTTGAACAGTGCAGCAGCAAGAGAGCTGACTGTGGAGCTATCAGAAAAATCACGGGAAATAGGAACTGACCAGATATAAGCTGTCTCTTGTCTCCCAGCCCCCGCTGCGACTGGGGGATACTTTGGACCACTTGCCCCAGGTGTAGAAATCCCGCGCCAAATGCCAGGAACAGCGGGTTTTCCCGCACCTCCTTCCCGTCAGGCCCTCAGGCTGCCGCCCTCGCCCCGGGGCCCCCTGGGAAGGAGCTTGCCTTCCCCCGAGCGTGGCCCACCCTGGACTGGAGACCCAGGGCGCATGGCAACATAGTAGCTGAGTGAACTCCAGTTTCAAAGGTTAATATCAAAATCTGGAGCAGATTACCCCAAAATTACTTACAACACCATTAAAATTCTGAACTCTTTTTGTTGTGGCTGTAAATTAATTTAAAATGTCAGGTTTTTTGAGAAATCCAATAAGAAATTGAGCCAACAGAGTAATCTGTAAACTGTCTGGCAAAGAGGAAAGTGTGTCTCTCCAATCGACAAGAAAAAATATGGGGCTTAACTGGAACCATATGGCTTAGCACTTGAGAGAAATCTGCTGAAGGAAGAGGGGGGAGGGAAGGAGGGGCTGAGCTGATAGGCACTCGGCTTGCCTCGAGTCCCAAAGCAAGGCCGAGGCCCTGACGCTGGGCCGGCCGCCATTCCGGGGGCCTGGGAGGGGGAGCGTTAGCGGCGATGACCCCCAGGGACGCCCCAGCTCGAGGGGCTTAAATTCCGCCCACGCCGACCCACCCGAGCTTCTTGGATGGCTCTCGTTGGCGGTGTCCGTCCTCACAAGAGAATTTCGGGGTCTCCCCTCTGGCATCCTAGAGGATGTCGTTCTAGAACTGGGAAGGACCCCCCAGTGGCCATTTACTTCATCCATTTTTTAACAGATGAGACCCAAGCTTCCCAAGTCAGTAAGCATCCACGGGCGCATTGGGACCAGGATTATAGGTCGAGGGGTGGCTGGAAGGGCCTGGAGGCCCTCTAGGTAATCCAGGCCAGTCATTTTACAGATGGGGAAACTGAGGCACAGACAGTAAAGGCAGATGACTTGACTAGGAAATACTTGAGGCTGAAATTACAAAGCAGACTCCGAATCAAGTGTTCCTGTACTCAGTAATCTGTTTGCTCCTCTGTAAACTCAAAGATCCCTATGATCGCCCCAAGTCTTACCGATAAATCATTGTTCGGGCCCAAAAGCTCAGGCACACGGAGCAGGGGAGGCCTTTTCTAATACTTCTGGACACTTTCAGGCCCAGAGAGCCTATATTCCCACCCCCTCCAACACACACACAGCCAGTACTTCTCCTCGGCTGACATGTGGTCCCCATTATGCCTTAATTTCCCAAGATTTACTACACATTAAGTAATTTGTAGGTTATTTCAACTTCAATCTGTGGGAGCTGAGAAAATCAAAATTAAATTCAAAACACAAGGAAACTTCAAAGAGGAAGGAGGAAGGCAAACTTGAGCTCTCTCCCCACTGGATCCCTTTCTATCACCCCCCTAGGAACCATTGCCAGCCCCCTTCCTGCCGGGGCTGTTTCCCTTCTGCGCGGCCTCTGCAGCTAAACTCGCTTCTCTCTGGGCTTCTGCCTGCCAGAATTCGGAGTCCGGGAGCAGCAGGTCCCACCCAGTGGGGCGTCGGGCTCTCGGCTGCTGATGTGTGGATGGGGAAGGTCAGGAACCCTGAGAGCAGGGGGGCTTAACTTGTGCCACGGACTCCTGGGGAAATTCAGGATGCCCCTGAGCCCTTTCTCCGGAAAGTGCATCAAGAGATAAAGAAATCCATGATTCTCATTTTTAAAATAAAGTTCACAGTCCACAGAAGAAGGATCCCACTGATAGGAGACCCCTCCAGGGATGCCCCCTCACCCCCTGGCATTGTCTCTGCTCCAAATCTCTGGCCATGGGGCTGCTGCTGTGGCTCTCCCAGCCCACCCACGAGGCTTCCCCCAGCCCCTCTGCTCTTAATTCCCAGACTACAGAGTCCGGGTACCACCTGGGCAGCCCCAGGTTCATTTTCCATATTCCACTCTTCCCCTGGCACCCTTTAAAACAGCCTTGTAAATAAGCCCTTGTGGGCTCAGATCAGGCTGGTGAATAGTTGAGCAGGGAGCTGGTAAGGGGCGTGTTCTCTTTGATTTCCTTCCATAGGATGCTGGGTAATTGAGTGGGGAGTGACGATGGCTCCGTAATATCACGCTCCGAGATATTTATAAGAAAGGCCTGTTCAGCCCATTGCGGGGAGAAGACTCCGGGCAGGGATAGGAAGTCGTTGGCTGGCCCAATTTCATCCGTGTAAGGCATTTTTTGGCCTCTTAAAAATGAAGAATTCCCCCAATGGATCTTCATTGACGTGGATCATATCTATTGATATTTACTATATCAAAAATTAAAATGTATATTTTGGAAATTGTCTTGGCCCCAAAGACCCCTGAAAGAAGTTCCTGGGTCACTCTCTGAGAACTCCTTCCACCATCTCTGCAGCTCCATAGTTAGATTTGGGGAGAGGGAGTCTGTGAACTTGGGTAGAAAAAGATGACATTTTAATTGTCACTAATCTCAAATCGAAATTAAGCATTGCTTTCGATTGTGACTTAAGGCAACAAGCTCTTATTCTGAGAGAAAGTGCACAGACTTCTCTAGAGGGCCACAGGGATCCAAATTAAGACCACCCCCCCAAGGGTCACCACCTGGGTCCTCTCCCTTATGTGATGGTGACTTGCCCAGTCTGGACAGCCCAAACCTTCCTCTCTCTTAGGCCAGCTTTTTGTCCTGTACGTGCTTAATAAAATATGTGCTGAACTGGATTACATTAAATCCCATCTCTGATACTAACCGGGTCATACATATCACCATTCTGAGCCTCAGTTTCCTTGTCTGTCAATTGGGAAGAAGACCACGTAGAGTCCCCGCCTCATAAGGCTGCTGTGAGACTCAAATGAAATAAGTTCTTGGCAAGCCCCCAAGAAGTCAGATACAGGGTGTCCCGCAAAGTCTTAGTACACTTTTAAGCTATTTAAGCTCCTTATTTTTGGGATACCCTGTATAAATGGCAGCTATTATTATTGTTTTATTATTAGCATGATTATTTCTGTCCAACCCTCACAGAGCGTGTGTTTGAGGGGCAGGTCGCCGAGGATTTAAAAACTTGATTTTTAAATCATAAACTATTTTGGTTCCACATCATTGGGCTGGTGGGGTCCTCTTGTGCCTTTGACAGCTGCCTGTGCCGTGTGCTTCTGTCCCCTCCCCCACTGCCCTGCCCTCCACCCTCGCAGAAGCCCTGACAGCCTGGGAGAATACCCTCCCCGGAAAAGAGAGGATGATGAAAGATCTCTGAGCTGGTGAGACTTCCCTCTCTCCTTCCACCTTCAGACGTTTCCCCACCCCCTTTTCTCAGTGCCTTCCCTCAGCTGCCTGTAATTTTTGTTTATACAAAGTTGTTGTATCCCACCCCCATTATAGTTGAGGCCCTTGAAAGCAGCACATAGTAGGTGCTTAATAA
>NC_067400.1:595200035-595222535 GCF_016432865.1 Antechinus flavipes
ATAGATAGAGAGAGAGAGAGAGATAAACAACTACAATGGATGCATAGATAGATAGATAGATAGATAGATAGATAGATGATGGACAGATACAGATAGATGGATGGATACATAGAAAGATAGATAAATGGATGGATAGATAGGTAGATAGATGATGGATAGATAGATAGATAGATAGATAGATAGATAGATAGATAAATAGATAGATGATGGATAGATACAGATAGATGGATGGATACATAGATAGATAGGTAAATGGATGGATAGATAGGTAGATAGATACATAGATAGATAGATAGATAGATAGATGATGGATAAATAGATACCTAGATAGATAGATAGATAGATAGATGATGAATAGATAGATAGAGATAGAGATAGATAGATGGATACATAGATAGATGATGGATAAATAGATAGGTGATAGATAAACAGCTAGGATGGATAGATAGATAAATGGATGGATATATAGGTAGATAGATGGTGGATAGATAGATAGATACAAAGATACACAGATAAATGGATGGATAGATAGGTAGGTAGATAAATAGATGATAGATAAACAGCTAGGATGAATGCATAGATAGATAGATAGATAGATAGATAGATAGATAGATAGATAGATAAATGGATGATAAGTGGGTGATAGATAAACAGCTAGGATGGATGGATGGATAGATAGATAATTAGATAGATAGATAGAGATAGACAGATATAGATAGATGATGGATAGATAGATAGATAGATAGATGATAGATAAACAGCTAGGATGAATGCATAGATAGATAGATAGATAGATAGATAGATAAATGGATGATAGGTGGGTGATAGATAAACAGCTAGGATGGATGGATGGATAGATAGATAGATAGATAGATAGATAGAGATAGACAGATATAGATAGATGGATACATAGATAGAGATAGACAGATAGAGATAGATGATGGATAGATAGATAGATAGATAGATAGATAGATAGATGATAGATAAACAGCTAGGATGAATGCATAGATAGATAGATAGATAGATAGATAGATAGATAGATAGATAAATGGATGATAGGTGGGTGATAGA
This sequence comes from Antechinus flavipes, assembly GCF_016432865.1. Taxonomy (NCBI): domain Eukaryota; kingdom Metazoa; phylum Chordata; class Mammalia; order Dasyuromorphia; family Dasyuridae; genus Antechinus; species Antechinus flavipes. The sequence continues at coordinate 595,201,107 of NC_067400.1, forward strand.
TAAACAGCTAGGATGGATGGATGGATAGATAGATAGATAGATAGATAGATAGATAGATAGATAGAGATAGACAGATATAGATAGATGGATACATAGATAGATGATGGATAGATAGATAAATAGATGATAGATAAACAGCTAGGATGAATGCATAGATAGATAGATAGATAGATAGATAAATGGATGATAAGTGGGTGATAGATAAACAGCTAGGATGGATGGATAGATAGAGATAGACAGATATAGATAGATGGATACATAGATAGATAGATAAATAGATAGATGATAGATAAACAGCTAGGATGAATGCATAGATAGATAGATAGATAGATAGATAGATAGATAGATAGATAAATGGATGATAAGTGGATGATAGATAAACAACTAGGATGGATGGATGGATAGATAGATAGATAGATAGAGATAGACAGATATAGATAGATGGATACATAGATAGATGATGGATAGATAGATAGAGAGAGAGAGAGATAGATAAACAACTACAATGGATGCATAGATAGATAGATAGATAGATAGATAGATAGATAGATAGATAGATAGATGATGGATAGATACAGATAGATGGATGGATACATAGATACATAGATAGATAGATAAATGGATGGATAGATAGGTAGATAGATGATGGATAGATAGATAGATAGATAGATAGATGATGGATAGATACAGATAGATGGATGGATACATAGAAAGATAGATAAATGGATGATAGATAGATAGATAGATACATAGATAGATAGATAGATAGATAGATAGATGATGGATAAATAGATACCTAGATAGATAGATAGATAGATGATGAATAGATAGATAGAGATAGACAGAGATAGATAGATGGATACATAGATAGATGATGGATAAATAGATAGGTGATAGATAAACAGCTAGGATGGATACATAGATAGATAGATAGATAGATACATACATACATACATACATACATACATACATAGATGATGGATAGATATGTACATAGATAGATTGATAAACAGCTAGGATGGATAGATAGATAAATGGATGGATATATAGGTAGATAGATGATGGATAGATAAATGGATACAAAGATACATAGATAGATAAATGGATGGATAGATAGATGATAGATAAACAGCTAGGATGGATGAATGGATAGATAGATAAATGGATGGATATATAGGTAGATAGATAGATGGTGGATAGATAGATATATACAAAGATACATAGATAAATGGATGGATAGATAGGTAGGTAGATAAATAGATAGATGATAGATAAACAGCTAGGATGGATGGATGAATAGATAGAGATAGATAGATACATAGATGGATGGATGGATACATAGATAGACAGACAGACAGACAGAGGACATTCAGGCAGCCAGGAGAATTCTGTAACTGGTTTTGGATGAAATCAGTGAGCCAACAAGCATTTATCAGACACCTACTGTATGCCCAGGCTGAGTGCTAAGTTCTGAGGATGAAAAACAAAAGGTGGTCCCTGTCCTTGAGGAGCTCCCAAGCTAAAGGGGGACACAGCATGAGAACTATATATAAACAAGATTTATACGGGGTGAATGGAAGCTAATCAGCAGAAGAAAGACACTATAATGAAGGGGACCAAGAAGGGCTTTTGTGGATGGAAGGATTTTACTTGAGACTTGAAGGGAGCCAGGAGGTGGAGGTGAGGGGGGACAGGCGGGGAAATTGCCTGGAGGCTGGAGAGCCTTGGCTAAGGAGCAGCGAGGAAGCCAGTCTCACGGATCAGAAAGTATGTCGAGGGAAATGAGATAAAGACTATATTTGATCCTGGAGTAATAGGGAGCCGGCGGAGTTTATTGAGCAGGGGAGTGACGCGGTTAGATCTGTGTTTAAGGAAAGCACTTTGACACCTGAGGGGAGAGACCGCTGAAATCCCGAGAGATGTTCCGACCCAAAGGCAGAGTTGGGAGGCGGCCGGGAGGCTGGGCCGGATCAGAACCGGCCCCGACACTCCCTGGCTAGTGACCGTAGCCCCTCCCCCACAGCGTTAGGGAATTGAGGGCGGGGCCGCCCGTCTGTGGGCATCCTACTCTGGGAAAGGCCACGTGTCTCCGGGCAGGGATGGAGGCCCGGCCTCTCCTTCCCGGAGCCCCGCGGGAGCCCGGAGATGGCGGAGCCGGGCAGGGGTGAGGGGGAGCGAGGGGAGGCGCCTGGCTTTAATAGACTGCTGGGAGCAGGAGCACACTTATTCCCGCATTTTATGGGAGTTTTTAATGTACAGATGGGCTGGTTTAAAAGGCGCTCTAAATCAAGGGCGCCTGGGAGAGCAGCCGGCAGCTCGAGCCGCTGCCTGCGGGCCCGCAGACCCGGAGCCGCGGCCCAGGCGCCGGCGCACACGGGGCACTGAGGGCCAGGCCGGCTTCGCAGGGGGTGGGAAACGGAAGCAGGAGGGGAGGCTGCTTTCAGCCAGGGCCCCTCCCTCAGTCTCCCCATTTGCCAGGGAGGGACCTGAGGCCCAAAGCGGGCGGTAGAGCGCCCGTGGTCTCGCGGTGATGACGTCGGACACTTCTGTCCCCCTCCCGTGTGCCCCGGCTTTCCCAAGACCACCTCGGGGGAGGCGGGGAGCTAAAGGCGGTTCTCGGGTTGTTTGTGGGCCACGTGCTTCCACCTTCCCAGGATGGAGGCCGGGCCTGTGGGAGTGCCTGGGCCTGAGGCTGGCGGAGGAGGCCCCGTTGGTCCGGCCCCCCACCCCCCGTTGGTCCGGCCCCCCACCCCCCGTTGGTCCGGCCCCCCACCCCGCGTTGGTCCGGCCCCCCACCCCCCGTTGGTCCGGCCCCCCACCCCCCGTTGGTCCGGCCCCCCACCCCGCGTTGGTCCGCCCCCCCCCATCCCGCGTTGGTCCGGCCCCCCACCCCGCGTTGGTCCGCCCCCCCCCATCCCGTGTTGGTCCGCCCCCCCATCCCCCGTTGGTCCGCCCCCCACCCCGCGTTGGTCCGGCCCCCCACCCCCCGTTGGTCCGGCCCCCCACCCCGCGTTGGTCCGCCCCCCGGCCCCGCGTTGGTCCGGCCCCCGGCTGGTCCGGCCCTCGGTCTCCGCTGGCGCCACGATGCGTGTCTCCCTGTCTCTGCGCCCACGCAGGCCTCGTTGGGGCCCTGCCTACGTGGGCGCGGGTCAGGTGAGCGGCAGACAGAGCGGCAGACCCTGCTCACCCCCTCTCTTGGCAGCAGGCTTCCGGGAAGGCTCCCCAGCTCCCCCGCACGGCATCCTGTCGAGCCTGTTTCTGGGGTGCGGGGGCAGGGTTGGGGGGAGGGTAAGCGTCTGCCCCAGTCCTCCCTGGCGCCAGGGATTCCTGGGACTTCTGCATGGGTTGCAGGAGGCAGGCAGCCAGGAAAAGTGGGGCCCCCCCGGGCAGGAAGGTGGGCTGGGGACCGGCCGGCCCCCTTCCTGAGGCCGTCACCGGGACTGTCCGGGCCACCCCGGGGGCCACAGGGCCGTGGGGTTCGGAGCTCTTCCCCCAGCCAGCACCCACCTACTGTTCCGCTCAAATCCGCGCCAGGGCTCCGCTTACTGCCCGCACGCCTTTGCCCCGGCTGTACCCCACGCCTGGACCGCCGTCACTGACAGTACAAGTGGTAGTCATGTGGCTAGAGCCCTGACGTCGGGAGGACCTGAGCCCAAATCTGCTCCGACACTTAACACTTCCTAGCTGGGGGTCCCTGGGCAAGTCGCTTAACCCCAAGAGTCTCAGCAAAAAAAAGTAGGGATTGGTTACATGGAGAGCCCCTTTCTCTTCTTTCCCGGCTTCCCAACTTTCCAACTGCTAGTGCTGCCTACCCCGCATTAATGTGTTTCTCTGGTGTGTGATCACATACGTGCCCCCGATCCAGCACGTGTGCGCGTTAGAGCCCCAGATCTCGCCCTCTGAGGAAGAGCCGGTTCCGAGGCTCCCTTGGCACGGAACAGCTGTTTGAACCCGGGGCCAAGTATCTTGTTTGTGCTTTGGGGACAGGACTACCTGCCATCTCATGCTCGAGAGTTCTGGATAACGGGACCCCACAGGGCTGGAAGGGAGGTCACCAGCCCCTCCTTTTCGCTCTAAAATAACCAAATCATCAAATAACCAGAGAATAAGCATTTATTAAGCACCTACTGTGTGTCCTGGCATCATTCTGGAAATACAAATGGAAGAATGGCGTAAGCCCTGCCCATGCTCCATCTTGGTGAGGAGAGTCCACTCCTAGCCTCAGTCTCTCTTAAAGCAGTCTCAGTAAGGGCTTTGAAATCTCCCCCCCACCCAATACAAGATAAAGGATTTGTAGTAAAAAAAAAAAAAAAAAAGTCAAATAACCCTGAGTTAATGCATCTTCTATAAGTACTACTGTTAGAAATAATGATAATAATTGATTATATAATAACTACTTATATTTTATATAGTTCTTTATATAGATAGTAACTCACAACTATCTAGAAAGAGAGATAATGCAAGTCTTATGAATCTCATTTTATAATACAAGGAAATTGAGATACAGAAAAGCCATGTCAGTCGGATAGCCACCAAGCATTTATTAAGCACCTGTTGTGTCTCAGGCAATGTATTAAGCACTAGGGATACAAAGAAAGCTAAAAACGGGGCTCCTGCCCTCCAGAAGCTTACAGTCTGTCGGAGGAGATGACCTGTAAATAATTAAGCACATGCAATGCATGTACAGACCAAATGGAAAGCAGTCTCAGATATTTATATGCATTTTCTTGAAATGGAAATTTATCGATGCATATTTTGAATCCTCTTGTTTCCCAGGTGTGTGGCAATGCTTTTTTAAAATTTCGTTGTTTTTCCTTTTTATTTTCTATTTGTTTTAAAATAAATGAAGAAAAAGAAAAGAAAAAGTAATTTCAGAGGAGATTACTGTTTTTTTCTGTATTTTATTTTAAAATAAATTAAAAAAAGAAAAGAAAGTAATGTCAGAGGAGGTATAAGAGGGAAAAGCTTACCCTTGCTTTTTATTCAGTGAGCATTAATGGCCGGATTCAAACACAGATTTTTTTTGACTCCCAGATTAGAGATATCCCCATTGGATGATGTACTATTAACCCGTCCTCCTGCTTGCAAGCGGATGAATGAGAAAAGATGGCCAGTTTTCACTGAGATGAGCTGATTGTTTTAAGCAATCTGGTGCGAAAGCACACTTAAAAGAAAAAAAACTATTTTAAAATTTCTCTACTTTTATTTCATTGCCAAATATAACCCTTCCCTGTTTCTCACCAAGCTGTGGTGGATAGCAAAGAATGAACAGTGAAAGAGAGGAAGGGGGAAGCAATTCAGCACCAGCTGAATCTTCCATTCTATGCAATATTCCTTACCCATAGTCCCCCACTTCTGCAAAGATGAGAGGGGTACATTTTCTCAACTCTGTTTTGATGCCAAACTTGGTCATTATACTTAAGGCAGTTTTGTTTTTCCTTTTAAAATAAATTGATTACTTATTTTTAAGGATTTGGGTTTGTTTTGGTTTGGGATTTTTTTGAGTTCCAAATCCTCTTCCTCTCTCCCTCCCTTCCCCCACCCACTGAAAGGGCAAAAATGTGTTATCAATTATGCATCTTAACGCAGTCTTCCGTTTCTGGAGGTTTGGGATTGATCTTTCCATTTCCATTGATGTGGTCATCCCTTCACTCCTCGCCAGCTCATGTGAGCCCTCTGCATTCTCCATATTCGTTATCTCTCATTACACTCAGGAGCCCATCTTGTCCGGCCATTCCCAACTTAAGGGGCGTCTGTTTGGTTTCTGGTTCTTTGCAACTACAGAAAGTCCGGCTTTATCTTTGGCGCCTCTTTTTGTCACGGACCTTCTCGTTTGTGCGTCTGTCCAGTAATGGGGTCTCCAGATCACCAGATCTCATGTCTACCAGCATCATCTTGATCTAAGGAGACAAGGGAGCATCATGGAAAGAACCACCATGAGGGAGTGGGATGAGCTTTGGATTCAAATCCTGCTCGTCCCTTTGTCCTGCCTTGGTGTCAGTGTCACGTGCTTCTCATGCCTCAGTCTCCTCATCTGTAAATGAGGGAGTTGGACTAGGTAGTTCCTGATTTTAATCCTATGAACTTTTTTGGGTTAGGGGTCAAGAGACCTGGTTCGGTCCCTCCTCCTCCTAACTATGATTAGGCCTCTGGAGTATCTCAGCTCAGATTTCAGATCCTATCTCAGATACAAAATCAATTAACTCATGCCCTCCCAGTCTGTTAGAAAACACTTATTAAGTGCTTACTGTTTTCCCCCGTACTAGGCAATGGGGAGACAAAGGCCCCTCAAAGTGGCAGGGGGTCTCTGGTGTCAAGGCGGTCTGGCTGTCAGTGGAGAGCAGTGAGAGGGGTCTGGGCAGACAGGAGAACCCGCGGGCCCGTCTCTCGGGGCTGGAGAGTCCCAGAGGGGAGCGGGTGGACAGTCAGGTAGGCCGTTGCCCTGTTTCTCCTTGGCGGTGTCTGTATGACAACAAGGGTTGGCTTCGAGCTCCCGCGAGCTGGGGATGGAGGAGATCCTCTGAAAGTGATGATATGTGACAATCAGTCACAGCAATTAGTGTTTTGGTTAACAGGCCTTTTTTGTTTTCTCTCAGCCAGACAGAATGTCACAAATAAATCCTCTCCTGCATTTGCATATTAATTGGATCGGAGACGTCAAGCATCTTTCATTAAAGAAAATGATCTGCATATTTGGAGACATAAAATAGTTATTTTGATGGGTTTTTTTTTTTCATAAGATCAGGGGGTGGGGGAGGTAGGTGATGGGAGCACTTAGAAATGGAGGTAGAGTGAAGGCAGAGGCAGCGCTGAGAGGAGGCTTGCCATTAACCCTGCGTGGACCAGAATCCCTGCCAGGCCTGGGCAGGCGTGTGAGGAAGGTGAGAAATTAGTAAAAAAGCAGATAGAAACAGTTCAAGGAGGTGGGGCAATGGCCCCCTACAAATGGCCCTCTGTCACATTGGGCTGGCCATCAAGTCTAGGGGAGCCCCACCTGGCATCCTTAGGGAAAGAGGCAAGGGCTGGAAAGATCCCTGAGTGACTTCACAGGACTGCCCTGCCCTGCCTTCAAGGCTGGGGTTTGTGCTGGCACTGGAGGCAGAGAAGGGTCCTTGGGTACCCGGCTGGCACCTGCCCCCCACAGGAACCTGAGGAAAAGGTGCAGCATGTGGTGAGAAGTGCTGTGTGACCTTGGACAAGACCGTCATTGCTCATGGCCACATGTTCCTCCCTTCTAAATGAGGGGCTGGGCCAGGTATCTAGAGGCCCTGCATTCTAAGGACCCTCCCAGCTCTGACATCCTGGGTTCTAAGGGCCCTCCCGGCTCTGACCTCCTGGGTTCTAAGGGCCCTCCCAGCTCTGACCTCCTGGGTTCTAAGGGCCCTCCCAGCTCTGACCTCCTGGGTTCTAAGGGCCCTCCCAGCTCTGACCTCCTGGGTTCTAAGGGCCCTCCCAGCTCTGGCCTCCTGGGTTCTAAGGGCCCTCCCAACTCTGACCTCCTGGGTTCTGAGGGCCCTCCCACCTCTGACCTCTTGGGTTCTAAGGGCCCTCCCAGCTCTGGCCTCCTGGGTTCTAAAGGCCCTCCCAGCTCTGACCTTCTGGGTTCTAAGGGCCCTCCCGGCTCTGGCCTCCTGGGTTCTAAGGGCCCTCCCAGCTCTGACCTCCTGGGTTCTAAGGCCCTCCCGGCTCTGGCCTCCTGGGTTCTAAGGGCCCTCCCAGCTCTGATCTCCTGGGTTCTAAGCTCTCTCCCAGCTCTGATCTCCTGGGTTCTAAGGGCCCTCCTGGCTCTGACCTCCCGGGTTTTAAGCCCCCTTCTAGCTCAGACAGTCAGCATCCCTGTTGCCCATCTTTCTTGTTTCCTTCTTGACTTCTTTGGGGCTCTCTCACTTAGGTATCTTGTCACCTCCCCTTCCTTCCCCCCCCCCTTGTCCCTCCTTCCAGCCCCAGACCAGGAGCTCAGGCCTCCCTCTCTCCCTTCCCTCTTAGACAAGACAGTTTCCGGGGCAGAAGCAGAGCCCGAGAGCATTATCACACACACTCGAAATAACCCAGAAAGCTGCTGGGTCCATATTAGGGCATGAATCCCTGTCACCCACCGAGCCCAGCGTGCACACCATTTATTGACAGCCCAGTGTGACTGCAGTGGGCCCTTCCCTCCCCACCCCCACCCAAAGTCCAGCAGTCCCCAAAGCTGTCAGCCCCCAATCCCCGTGGCCCGGCTTCATTTATATTTAGCCGGTGGAAAGGTGGCGTAAGGGGCCCTTCCCCCACCCCAGCGCCCTTTCCCCTAGCTCGCCGTTACCATTTGAAATAGATTCCAGGCAGCTGGTCAGCCCCTCAGCCAGCCCTCCTCTCCCTGCCACCGGTCTGCCCCCCAAAACCTGTGGCCCCCGGCTTGTGCCCCGAACGGGGCTCGGGGGGGGCTGTCCCTCCAGCAGGATGGGGCTGAGGTGGCCCACAGAGCAAAAGGGAAGCAGCTCCGGGGAGTTCCCCAGAGCCCAAGGACCATACGTATAATCTTAGACTGGAAGCTGGGGAGGGCGGGGACTCTTATGCCCTTACCCCCATGCCCCCCGCTGTTGGGTACCCCCCCCACATATAGTGTGTACAGCTGCAGGGAGCCACAGGTTTATGTAATTTCCTACAATATATATATACTATAGAGTGTGCACATAACTGTGTGTAGTACATGTAACTGCGTGTGGTTATATATAAATCTGCACAGTATATGTGTGACTTATAGTTATATAGTGAACATTTAACTGTGGAATAATTCTAACCATATATAGTTATACATGTATGTAAGTTTAGAGTATATATCCATTTTATATAGTGTGACATCTTTTTCGTGTGCATATAACTAGATAGGATATATAACTGTATATAGTTATATGTATTTGTAAATATACATAATGATGTGATATATAACTGTGAAGAGTATCTATATAGTATATAGTTACATGAATTTTAAATATAATATATACACTATGTAGTGCAAAATATAATTGTATATAACTATATAGTATATATAGCTGAATACAGTATATATAATGTATTATAACTGTCTGTAGTGTACAGATAACTATGTAATATGTATATAGTATGTAATTATATGTATTTGTAAATATATGCAATAAGTATACAGTATAGATTTTTGTATGATGTGATATGTAACTGTGTAGTATAGTTATATGTGTTTGTAGTGTGACATATAATTGTTTATAACTGTATAGTGTATGTGTAGCTGCACATAGTATCTGTATGACGGCGTAGTGTATATGTGACTGTATGTAGTACACAGAGTACAGACATAACTGTGGAGCGTTACATGTAGGGCCTGGCGGGGATGGGAGCCTGGCTCCAGGGGGGGGACGGGATGGCATGGAGACCGGCTCGCTCTGGAAGGGTTGTGCGAGTGGAAGCGAGAGGGCAGGTCGGAGTTCTCAGGGCCCGAGCCCTAAGTAAGGACGCCCTGCCTGACTTGGGGGACAGCAGACACAGGGAGAGCAGAAATTGTGGAGCTGAGAACACTCAGGTGGGCAGCTTCCGGGGCTCCCAGATCCCGGACAATTTCTCCTCCTGCAGCCCCTCTCCTGCCTTCCCCGACCTCCCACCCACCCCCAGTGTTTTCAGCTTCCTGAAGCGGGCCACGCTGGGGCACAGAGGGCCGCCCCCGTTCTTGGGCACTGCTGGGGGCAGGGTGGGCCTAGGGAGGATCAGGTGGGTGGGCAGGGTGCTTTATGGAGTCTGGGGGAGCTCCGTGATGGGTGTATCTGTTAAACGCCAAGAAACCGAGTAGGTTTAATATGACGGTCGCTGCTGCTTTGATAAATCAAAATAATTAAAAATAATAAATTTGATGCCTTAACAACAGACGGCATGTGGGCGCGGGGTCTGAGCTGCCGGGCTGAGAGGGTTAGGGGGTGGGAGGGGCCACCTGGATTCAGGCCGTGGGACCAGGCCCGAGTGATGCTGATGAGCCGGGAGCGTCCCCCAGGGAGGAAGTCCTTGGTCCACTCACCCTTCTAGAAGGGATGGTAAGCCTAAGCCATCAGCCTCTCTTACCCATATTCTGGTCGCCTGTTCATGGGTGGTGCAGAGGTTAAAGTGCTCAGGTTCAAATCCAGTCTCAAAAACTTCCTGTCTGTGTGATCCTGAGTAAGTCCGTTTTCTCATCTGTAAAATGGGATGATAATAGCCCTTGCCTTCCAGAGAGGTTGAGATGATATAAATCATTGTAGCAAAGTGCTTTACAAATCTTTATTATTATCAGTTAAAGGCCCTAGTTAGGTTTATTCCAGAAAAGAGGGGTGGAATGGGATGGCTTTCGTTAAGTATTGGAATTCAAGTAGAAGGGGTGCTTGGACCCGAAAGGGAGAACTTGGGTCATTGGATAGAAGTTGCAGGGACAGACCTGGGGGTCAATCGAGTGAATTAGAATTTCCTGAATGCCTCCTGTGTACCAGGGTGTGCTATGCAACACCAGAAGGGTACAAATATGGGGGGATGGAGCAATCCCCACTTTCAGAGCATGAGGTGAGGATCCCAGGAGAGATTTAGAGCTGAAGGATCAGCTTTAAAAGAGTCCATTTTACAGATGGGGGCACTGAGGCTGGGAAGAGCTAAGTAAGAATCAGAGTCAGGATAACATCTATGTCATGCAAATACTTCCTAATCAACCAATAAACAGTCATTAAGCCCTTACTGTATGCCATTTACTGTACTGGAGATCCAGAGAAAAAAATAAAGCAGTAAGGGCCCTTAACAGGTTCTGTTCTAGTTGAGACAGCAGAAAGTGGAAGGGGCTAAAGGTCAAGAACAAAGCATTTCTAGAGCACCTACTGTGTGTAGCCGCAATGAGAAATCCTTGCCTTGGAGGAGCTACCTAAAAGTCCACAAAAGACAGATTCAAACACATACAACATAATTTCAGAGTCGGAGTTTAGCTGGTGAGTTAATCTCTCTCCCCCCTTTAAAGGGGGCTAAAAGTCCTCGAAGGCAGGAGTGAGAAGATGGAGAGCGGCCTAAGCCCCGGAAGGGGGACTCTCGCCCCTGAGAAGGTGGATGGCGGCTCCCGAGGAAGGCCCTCGAGCGGAGGATGGACAGGCAGCCTCTGAGTGCAAAGGAGAAACCCTTGCTCCCGAGCCCAGGCCCCTTCCTCCCTCGAGCGTTCCGGAGAGAAGGAAGGATGAACAACAATTACGTTCGGGGTTCCCTTTTGGCCCGTCGGGCTCCCGGGGCCGCCCTCCCCACCCCACTTTTCCCGACAGCCGGGGGCCAGGCCGCGGATGGGGATTTAGAAAGGATTTCGGAGGCCTGGGAGGAGCCCAAGGCCGGGGGATGCGGTGATTCGCCCAGTGTCCGAGCCGGGCCGCGGGCCTCCGAGCCCCGAATCCTGCACCGGGGCCGCCGCGTGGGGCCGGGGAGCATCACCTCCCAGAACCGCGCTGCCGGACTGGGCCCCGCGAGTTCTTGAGCCGGCCGGCGCCTCCGAGTTGAGGAAACTCCCCGGGCCTGAATTTCCCGGCTTTATCCCCGGGCCTGAATTTCCCGGCCTTCTCTGGCCGAGGGGCCCCGGCCGCCGCTGGTGGGAGCGGCCCCTGCGGCCTCCCTCCCTCCCCCGTTTCCCCTGTGCCCACCGTGCTGGGCCGCGGGAGCGGGGTGGGGGGGCAGGGTGTCTGTCTCTTTAAATGCACTCTGTGTCAGCAGATAAGGAATTTGACGGCTTTATCAGAAATACCAAAGCTTTATTTAGCTGGGTGAGGCGCCCAGCACTCAGCCCGGCACAATCTGCTGATAAATAGCAAAAAAAAAGTGGGGGGGAGAAGGGGGAGCAGCCGGAAAAAAGTTCCAAGTTTTCCCTGATTGCAGTTTGAAGCTGGACGAGTCCAGCTGGGGGAGGGGCTGGGAGGGCGTAAAGGGGCTCCTCCGCGGTGATAACGGGCAGACGGTTTTGTTTTTTCCATCCCCCCTCGGGACGGCTTTGTAGATTTTGCTATTATTAGGGGGGAAAAAGGCACTGATTGTTTTCATTCTTCCGGAGAAAGTCTGTGTCCAGAGCAGTGCCCTCCTGCCTGGCTGCTGGCTCGCTGCTCCCACCTTCCCCCTCCCCCGCCCCCTCCCCCCTTGCCAGCCTACCCACCGAGGGGCCTTTCTTCTAGCGGAATCCAGCGGCTGCCCCCCCCCCAGCCTCAGGGGCCTCGCCTCCAGCCCTGGTGGGAACGGGGATGGGGGCGGGGAGGCGCGGACACCAGTTAACAGCTTTCCCCGAGGCTCGGGGACACCGGGACCGGAAAAAAGCAGCCCCCGGCCCGGGGGCGCGGCGGAGGGGCCCAAACGGTGTCGGGGGCAAAGGAGGCGGGGTCAAAAACCCCGGGAAAGGTCCCTCCGTCCGCCCCTCCTGCAGGCTCGGCCCGCGGCCCATCTCCCCCAGACCCTTCCTGGTCCTTAAACCCCGCGGTTCTCCCCTCTGTCCCCAGCCAGATTTCTGTCCGCGAACGCCAACTCCCCGAGGGCAGGAACCTCACTCCTCACTGCTGCTTTTGTATCTCGGGGCCTAGGCTAGAGCCGGGACTTAGTCCGGTAAAAGGGGGCAGATTTCTGCCCTGGCCGCCATCTTTTCCCGCAGGTCTGAGTTGGGGGCTTCTTCAGGGACAGAGGGACCCTGGAGGGGAGCGGGGAGCCCTTTGGCCTGGCGGCACGTCAGCTTCGCCTAAGATCACCGGCCCCGGCCGACTTTGGGCCCAGCTTGGGAAGGAGAATGGTCCTAAGAAATTCTGGCCACGGACAAGAGTTTCTTAGGACCATTCTTCTTCCCAGCTGGGCCTTGTTTCCCTAAGAAACTCTTGTCCGTGGCCAGGCCAGGTTCTCCAAACTCACAGACCTGGGGGGCTCCTAGGCAGCAGAACTCAGCCCTTGGACCCCGCGGTGGCCCCCAGCAGCCCTTGAAGCTCCTGACTCCAGAGGCTCTTGTAAAGCCAGGTTCCATCTTCCTCCATTTCTTCTTTCTCCATCCTTTCCTTCCTTTGCTTACGCTGTCTTGGCCTTTGAGCTGTCACAATGGTCAGTCTTTTGTCTGGTGGCCTTCTCCACCTTCTCTTTTGACTTTTATCTCTGCCTCTGTTCCTCTCTTTGTCTTTTCCCTCCACTCTGCCTTTGATTTTTTGCTTTTCGCTGGCTTCCTCTGGCTTTGTCCATTTCTATGTGTTTCTGTTTCTCCGTTTCTGTCTCTGTTTCTTTCTGTTTCTGCCTCTCTTTCTTGGTCTTTTGCATTCGATATAGAGATGTGGGGTGTGGAGCAAAAGGAAAAGAAGATATATTGGGGAGCAGGGATAGAACTGAGCTTTTTCTAACTGATAAGGTAGGAGAAGTCCCTCTGTCACTGTCTGTGTGATCTCAGGCAAGTCCGTTCCCTTCTGGGCCTCAGTTTACTCATTTAGGTGGTCTTAGAGTTCTTTTTTCCATAAGTCTTATTTAATTTTTAATATAATGTTATATATTATACAGTATACTAATCAGCATTTAATTACTTAATCATCACAATCCTTTGTATGTATATAAAACTTTATAATCTTAGGGTCTGTCTCATCCAAGTTACTGCCCTCTGCCTGAAACTCTGTGGGTCCAAGCATTCTCATTCATTCATATAGCGAGCATTTATTGAGCATCTGCTGTATGCCAGACATTGCACAAGGAACTTACATTCTATCCTAGGAAGAAAGAGAAGCAACCTTTACATATACAAATGAACAAAAATAAATATGGCAAAGAGAAATTCTTTAAAGATTTCCGGGGGGAGCAGCTAGGTGGTGCAAAGGGTAGATCATCAGCCCTGAAGTCAGGAGGACCTGAGTTCCAATCTGGCCTCAGACACTTAACACTTCCTAGCTGTGTGACCTTGGGCAAGTCACTTAACCCCAACTGCCTCAGCCAAAAAAAAAAAAAAAAAGAGAGAGATTTCAGGGAAGGGATTTCCCCCAAACTGTACCAGGACAGGGAATTCCTCCACCAAATCCTTGATGAATAGCCAATCAGCATGGCTAGATGGTCAACAAGAAAGGAGAAGTGACTGTCTCCAGAGAAAGCCCATTTCTCTTTTAAGACAGCTCTGATGTTAGGAAGTTCTGCCTTCCATCAAATATTGTCTGGCATCCTATCCCGTGAGCACGCTTCTCACCTTGTCATCAGGACCCTGTAATCTGGTAGAACAGGGGACCTAGGAGCCCTTGGATACTCAGACCACTGCCAGTCCCGAGTTCTACAATGTATCAACACATGTCTTGATGCTATTTGGAGAAGATTAGGTTTCAGGGTTCTCTCTCTGCTCTTGTGGGCGCATAGATAATTCCCCCAGCATCCCTCTACTGACACAGATGAAATTCCTTCCAAATGAAATAACAGTTGTAAAATGTTTCCTACAATTCTTAGCATACAGTGGATGCTTAATAAGTGCTTGTTTCTTTCCTTCTCACACTGTCAGTCTTGATCCATATGCCCTTTCTAGACTTAATTCACAACATTCCCCTTCACATGCTTTAGTGTCAGCCCAGCTGGCTTGCTAGCTGTTTCCTAAACTCAGCATTTCATTTCTGCACAAGCCATCCCCTCCGTATCCAGGATGCATTATTTTCTTAACCTTTCCCTCCCAAAATCTCAGCTTTCATCAAGACTCAAGTCAAGTCATGTGCAATGTCCTACATATTTTGTATCTATTTATTAAATAACACATGTAATTTGAAAGAATATTTGAAGAGAATGTAAGCTTCTAAAGGCCAGGAGCTATTTCGCTTTCCCTTTTCCCCCTTCTTCCTCCCCCCCCCCCCCCCAGCCCTTACCACAGATCTTGGCAGACAGTAGGCTCTTAATAAATGCTTGCTGATTAATTGATTTCCTGATTATTCCAGTAAGTGCTTCTGTGATCCTCAGTTATCTCCTGTAGCAGGAAGAATGTTGCCTTTCTCAGGTAGAATGTGATCACTTTGAAGTATCACTGATCCTGGCAAACAGTAGGCTCTTAATAAATGCTTGCTGATTAATTGATTTCCTGATTATTCCAGTAAGTGCTTCTGTGATCCTCAGTTATCTCCTGTAGCAGGAAGAATGTTGCCTTTCTCAGGTAGAATGTGATCACTTTGAAGTATCACTGATCCTGGCAAACAGTAGGCTCTTAATAAATGCTTGCTGATTAATTGATTTCCTGATTATTCCAGTAAGTGCTTCTGTGATCCTCAGTTATCTCCTGTAGCAGGAAGAATGTTGCCTTTCTCAGGTAGAATGTGATCACTTTGAAGTATCACTGATCCTGGCAAACCGTAGGCTCTTAATAAATGCTTGCTGATTAGTTGATTTCCTGATTATTCCAGTAAGTGCTTCTGTGATCCTCAGTTATCTCCTGTAGCAGGAAGAATGTTGCCTTTCTCAGGTAGAATGTAATCACCTTGAGGATAGAGACTATCTCACTTATTTTTGCATCTCCCAGTGACATGCACAGAGTAGCTGGTGCTTAATAAATGCTTGCTGATGGCTTAATTGATGGATTGTTCTCTGCCTCTGTGGTACTGAAGCTAACAGGCCAAATGGCAGAGAGATGACCTGGCTCCAGGAACAGCTCTCTTACGGTGGGAGCCTGGGATCAAGCCCTCTGAGTCAGGAGGTGGGTGGCAGAGAAGGCAGAAGGATTGTCTCCCAGGGGTCCCGGGGCCAGATTTCCTCTGGGGAGAGTTTTTCTTTGAGCACTGGAAGATCAGGATTAGCTCAGCTGCCCAGGGATGGGAAATGGCGGGCAGTGAGGAGTGAGGCAGGGGCCAGGAGGCGGGGTGGGGAAGCACAGGGGGAAGGGGTTCCAGAAAGGCCAAAGCCACGAGATGGACAGGAAGAGTAAGTGGAAGTGACAGGGTCAGGCCAGACCTTTGTCCTGCAGCCTGATTAGAGAGTCTGCCCTGAATTCCTGAAACTTTGGGGATGTTGTCGGACAAACTGGAGCTTAATTCTGCAGGGGCTCAGGGGAGATTAGAGCCGGCGGCGTCCTGGGAGCGCATTCCCGGCTGGGCGGAAATCCAGCCCCTGCTGGGAAAGCCCGTGAGAGCAACCCCACGCTAGGACGCGGGGCTCCGCTTCTCTGGAGGCTGGCAAGCAGGGCAGCTTAGAAAGCGAGCTGGGAGGTGAGTGCTGGGCCTGCCCTAGCTCAGCCAGCAGTGCAGCTCGAAGAGAAGAAGCGGCTGAAAGCAAAAGGGCAGCATGGGAGTGCTGACATGGGAAGAAAAAAGGAGGGAGGGAGGGAGGGAGAAAGGAAGGAGGGAAGGAGGAAAGAAGGAAGGAAGGAAGGAAGGAAGGAAGGAAGGAAGGAAGGAAGGAAGGAAGGAAGAAGGAAGGAAGGAAGGAAGGAAGGAAGGAAGGAAGGAAGGAAGGAGGGAAGGAAGGAGAGAGGGAAGGAAGGGAGGAGGGAGGGAGGAAGGAAGGAAGGAAGGAAGGAAGGAAGGAAGGGAGGGAGGAAGGGAAGAAGGAAGGGAGGGAGGGAGAAAGGAAGGAAGGAGGAAGGAGGAAGAAGGAAGGAAGGAAGGGAGGAAGGGAAGAAGGAAGGGAGGGAGGGAGAAAGGAAGGAGGGAAGGAAGGAAGGAAGGAAGGAAGGAAGGAAGGAAGGAAGGAAGGAAGGAAGGAAGGAAGGAAGGAAGGAAGGAAGGAAGGAAGCAGAGTCCTGAACTGGACCTAGAGGGCTTGGGTTCAAATTCTGCCTCTGTTACTTTTTGACTTCTGCAATACTGGGCATAATCATTTCTCCTTTCAGAGCTTCAGTAAAATGAGGGGATTGGACTTGATAGCCTTTAAATTTCCTTCCATTCTAAATATTTACTTTGATGAGTCTCTCTGGGATAGAAAGACCAGAACGATGAAGGGAAAAGACCCTTGCCTCTGGGGTCAGAGAATCTCAGCCCAGTCTGGCCGCTCTTGATCCTCCCAAGAGTTCTAGGAGATAGGTTCTATTATTACCCCTTTTTTAGACGAAGAACCTGAGTTGGAGAGCTAAGTAAGTGACTTGTCCAGGGGCACACAGCTAGTAACTATCCAAGGCAGGATACATTTCTAACACTCTCTCCACTGCCTCTCATCCAGCCTTCCTATCCATCATCACCATCTCCCTCATTGTTATTATCATTATGATTACGAGTTGAAATGGCAGCTGGTGGGAGGCCGGGGGCCAGTGGAAGCCGCCCCCCTTCTTCCCGTATCCTATCCTCCGTGTCTAGAAGGCCCTCTCCTTACCTGCCAGTTGGTGCCTTTAAGAGCCCAGCTTCCACCGCCCCCCCATTGGGTCAGTGGGGTACCCTCTACTTGCTGAAATCATAGGGCTGGTTCAATATCAGGAAAATCACCAGCATAACTGACCATACCAGTAACAAAACTAACAGTAATCACAGGATCATCTCAATGGATGCAGGAAAATTCCCAGGTTTTTGAGGAGTTTTTTGTGAAGTTGATGAAACTATTTTGTATTCCAGTCCATATACTCTGTATTTCCTTATTGCTGCACACAGTGTGGACGGTCCCCATCCCCTCGAGGGCAGGGACTTTCTCACTGGTCTGTGTCCCTTTGCCAGACTTTAGTAGGCGCTTAATAAATGCCTGTTGGATTGAATGAAAGGAACTGACCCGATGCTCAGTCAGGGCCGGGGCAGAGGAGAGAGAGCTCAGCCTCCTGTTAAACCAGGCAGCCGAGAAATCGAGGCTCTTGTGGGTGAGGGGGCAGCCCCTCACCCCCACCCCGTCCCAGCCTCCCTCCCTGACTCTAATGACTTAAATATTGGTAAATATTTTGGCTGAGGCGGCTCCCGTGGCAGGCTCTGGAGCTGTCTGCAGTTTAGGACATCCAGATGATTTATGGAAGGTAGAAGATGTGGTGCAATTATGTGGAAAGAACCCCCTCCCCTTAAAAAAAAAAATTAAATAAATAACGAAGTAAATAAATAAATAACACCACACTGGCCCCTGGAAGGCTTGGGGAGCTGCATCCATGATTGCCGCCTTGATGAAATCCCCCCGGATGTAATGAGCTGATTTTCTGCTGTTAATATTGCATCTGCTGATGAAGGATTCGTTAGGATAATGGAACGAAGCTAAAATATAAATGACTCCCTGTCAAGAGGCAGCTTTTGTTTGTTGATCTCCTGACAGTTCCCGGGCCAAGGCGGGGGTTTGCGTGTGCACACAGTACGGGAGCAGGGCTGCTGGGGGAGGGGCTGCCGAGCCGGCCCCGGCCCCGCAGGGTGGCCGCCCGGTGCCCCAGGCCCAGACAAGGGATGGCAGCCCCCGGGGGGAGAGGAAGCATCTGCCCGGCCCCTTCCCAGCCTCCCCCGGCCCAGGAGGGCCCTCAGCACTGGCCGCAGCCCGGGGAGCCGGGAAACCTGGGAAGGGGCGTGCGAGCCGGGGCGGGGATGCCCGTGGGGAGGGCTCTTAGGTGAGGGGCCATGTCTGATCGGCCCCCTCGCTGACCACTGGGCCGGCCAAAGCTCTCAGAGCCCTCGCGGCGGCCAAAGGGACCCAGACAGGACCAAGCCAATGCTGGGAGCGTTTCTAGGGCCAAGGTTGCCCGGACTGTCCTTGAGTCCCAGAATTTGGGAAGTGGAAAAGGAAGCCCCAGAGGGGTCCCCAAGAAGCGGGTGCCCGGCCTCGAGACCTCCCCAGTCTTCAACGTCCTTCAGACCTGCAGAGACGAAGCTTCTGGGAAGCCCCGCTCTCCCTTGTCTCCATCAGGTCATTGATACGGAGCTCAAAGGCTCCTCGGAGGCCACCGAGTCCATCCCCCTTCATTTTAAGAGATGGGAGCTGAGGGGTCACTCAGCGAGATGCTAACCTAGGGCTCTGCCCCGGGTCCCCCTGCCTGCGGGCATCTCTGCCCCGCTCACTGCGGGTGCCCGTAAAACTCAACCCCCAAGGAAGGGCCAGCGTGGGCGGGGACCGGCCAGCTTTCTCAGCTGTTCCGAGAGTGGGGGTGGGTGCCCACCTCCGGGCCCCTTCTGCTCCGGGAAGGTATACGTGTCTGTGGCGCAAGGGCAGCCCTGCCCACCCACGTTTGTGTCCCGGGTTCTGTCAGTGAGAATACTGAGCGGGGAGAGCCCCATACAGAGGAGCAGTCGGGACCCTACGGCCTCTCACCTCCTGGGACCCCCGAGAAGCCCCCTGCTGCCCTCCCGGTCACAGCCATCAGTCCTCCTGGCCCAGCTAGGCCCTTGGAAGAGGGAGAACCAGGCCCGCACGCTGGGCTGGGCCAACTTCCCCAGCACTCCTCAAAAGCTGGGGGACTGTGGGCAAGGGGCTTTTCCCCAGCTCCGCGGACTAGGCCATCTCTGAAGTACCTGCGCCACGTCCAGCCACTTAAATGCCGCTCGTTCCCTCGTCAGCATCCCCTTCTCTGCCAGAGGGAGCCCAGGGCGAAGGCCAGAGCGCGCATCCCGGAAAAGGCAGACTGGGCCTGGGGGAGAGCGGGCCGGCCCGGACCCAGCGGGCAGAGGGGGAAAGCGAGCGCTCGCAGGCAGGGAGACGGCACCGGCCTGGCCGGGAACCTTGTTCTCCTCTGTCAAAGGCGTGATCTGAGGGAGTCACCGACAGGCTGGATAGCTTTGAAAGTTCCCTGTTGCATTTTATGGTACACTTAGAAAGAAAAGCAGGCTGTAGTCCTAGGCTTCGCAGTTTCCCGTACCATCCTCCCCGTTCAGCTCCACATATAGAAATGCTCCTTTTATTTGGTGTGCGTTAATGCCAGAATTTTTTTTAAATGTAGATAAAATCAAGCCAGAGTTTGAAGAAAAATGTGGTCTCCTTCCCCCCCACAACTTTCTGTCTCTCTCTCTGTCTGTCTGTCTGTTTCTTCTTCTTTTCCTCCTCCTTCTCTCTCCCTGTCTCCCTCTCTCCTCTCTCCCTTCCTGTCTCTTTCTTTGTCTCTGCCTCTTTCTCTTTCTGATTCATTGTCTCTATCTCCTCTTTCTCTTTCTTCTGTGTGTCTCTCTGTGTCTGTGTCTCTCTCTGTCTCTGTCTCCTTCTTTTTCTATCTCTGATTCTTTGTTTCTCTTTTTCTATCTCTCTGATTCTTTTTCTGTCTCCTTCTCTTTCTCTTTCTTCTGTGTGTCTCTCTGTGTGTCTCACTTTCTGTTTCTATCTCTCTTGATTCTTTGTCTCTCTTTTTCTATCTCTATCTCTGATTCTTTGTCTCTGTCTCCTCTTTCTCTTTCTTCTGTGTCTCTCTTTCTCTCACTTTCTGTCTCTCTGATTCTTTGTCTCTCTCTAGTCTCTCTCTCTGATTCTTTATCTCTGTCTCCCTCTTTTCCTTTTTCTCTCTGTCTCTGTCTGTTTTTTCTCTCTCTTTCTCTCCCTCTCTTCCTCTTTCTCTGTCTGTTTTTTCCTCTCTCTTTCCCTCCCTCTCTTCCTCTTCCTCTGTCTCTCTCTGTCTATTTTTTTCTCTCTCTCCCTCTCTTCCTCTTTCTCTCTGTCTCTCTCTCTGTCTGTTTTTTCTCTCTTTCCTCCCTCTCTTCCTCTTTCTCTGTCTGTTTTTTCTCTCTCTTTCTCTCCCTCTCTTCCTTTTTCTCTGTCTCTCTGTCTATTTTTGCTCTCTCTCTCCCTCTCTTCCTCTTTCTCTCTGTCTATTTTTTCTCTCTCTCCCTCTCTTCCTCTTTCTCTCTGTCTCTCTCTCTATTTTTTTCTCTCTCTTTCCCTCCCTCTCTTCCTCTTTCTCTCTGTCTATTTTTTTCTCTCTCTCCTCTCTTCCTCTTTCTCTCTGTCTCTCTCTCTCTATCTATTTTTTTCTCTCTTTCCTCCCTCTCTTCCTCTTCCTCTGTCTCTCTCTGTCTATTTTTTCTCTCTCTCTCCCTCTCTTCCTCTTCCTCTCTATTTTTTTCTCTCTCTCCCTCTCTTCCTCTTTCTCTCTGTCTCTCTCTCTATTTTTTTCTCTCTCTTTCCCTCCCTCTCTTCCTCTTTCTCTGTCTCTCTCTCTCTGTCTATTTTTTTCTCTCTCTCTCTCCCTCTCTTCATCTTTCTCTCTGTCTATTTTTTCTCTCTCTCCCTCTCTTCCTCTTTCTCTCTGTCTCTCTCTCTGTTTTTTCTCTCTTTCCCTCCCTCTCTTCCTCTTTCTCTCTGTCTCTCTCTCTGTTTTTTCTCTCTTTCCCTCCCTCTCTTCCTCTTTCTCTCTGTCTCTCTCTCTATTTTTTCTCTCTTTCCCTCCCTCTCTTCCTCTTTCTGTCTCTCTCTTTCTGTCTTTTTTTCTCTCTCTCTCCCTCTCTTCCTCTTTCTTTCTGTCTCTCTCTTTTCTCTTTTTTCTTCTCTTTCTCTCTTCTGATTCTCTCCCCTCTTTCCTCTTTCTCTCCCTCTTTTCCCCCCTCTTCACTCTTTTAACATGGTTTTCCTAAAAAGTTTTTTAATCAATCAAATTTGAGGCAGAAAATA